>NW_026562446.1:1760000-1922500 GCF_027474105.1 Poeciliopsis prolifica
ATGGATTCCGCCTGTGAGTTTTCGCTCCGGTCGGTCAACTTCAACTTGCGAAAAAGCGTGTAAAAATGAATGCCACCCGGGCAAGCCATACATGCTTTTAAAGGTCTCGCTGAGGAGAACAATTCGGCGTGGGTCTCTGATTTTTATACAGTTTCCCCGATTTTTAAGCCGCGAAAGAGTGCCGTTTTTCCGCCCGGTCAACTTCAACTTCCGGTAGAGCGGGTGAAAACGCGTTCTACCCGGGGAAGCCATATATCCCCGTGAATGCCTAAGCCAGGAGAACAATTCGGCGTGGGTCTCCCATTTTTAAACGGTTTCCCCGGAGCGGGGCAAGCGGCGAAGTCGCGCCGGAAAAACGTTCGAAAATCGGTCAAAAACGCCGAAATCCGGGAAAAACGCACCACGGGCCGTTTGCCCGTGTTCCGTAGGACAGCCCTGTGCGGTCGAATGATTTTTAGCACGTTCACAGGAGCCGGGAGAAATTAAAAATGGGTTTCCGGGTATACGAAGCATTGGCCGCCCTGGACAGGCGCTTAAGCCCCGCCCAATCGGGGAAAATAGCACTTCCAGCTCACATAAGACAAAACCCGCCGGCAGAATTGGAAGAGGAGCTTTTTCAAGAACGGCTAGGCCCATTGAGAAGCGGATTTTTGGGCCTGAAGCCCTCCAGGGCCCTTCCCATGCCTCAGATATGCCCAGAGCATGGAGCTGCGGCTCTTCCTTCCTGCATTTTTGAGCGTTTTTCCCCGTTTTCGCTGGTTCTCTCCCAGAGCTCGGTAACTCCATGGATCTCGCTGCCGGTTGCCTCCCTGGGCTCCGGCTGCTCTGGTGAGTGTCCCGCTGCCCGCAGAGGCAGCCTCTTTCGGTCCGTTTCCGCCATTTTGTTGCCTTTTCGCTGGTGGTTCTGCTGGAGGTCTCTAGCTGCACGGATCTTGGTGGGGACTTGCTGGCGGGCTCTGGCCGCTGCGGGGAGGCTCCCACGGCCTGGATAAGGCCAGTGGAGCGCTCTGTGGCACTGCTGGAGCTCTCTAGCTGCACGGATCTTGGTGGTGATTTGCCGGCGGGCTCTGCTCTGCTCCGGGGCTTTGCTCCGCTGTACCATAGCCACAGAGGCAGCAATGCTGGTTCTCTGTTGCCCGTGTGTCTGGAGCCATGGCTGGGGAGAGTAGCTCCAGAGCGCTCCCATCATCTCAGAGAGGCAGCCGTCCCGGTTCTCCGTTAGCCGCGTCTCTGGAGCCATGGCTGGGGAGAGTAGCTCCAGAGCGCTCCCATCATCTCAGAGAGGCAGCCGTCCCGGTTCTCCGTTAGCCGCGTCTCTGGAGCCATGGCTGGGGAGAGTAGCTCCAGAGCGCTCCCATCATCTCAGAGAGGCAGCCGTCCCGGTTCTCCGTTAGCCGCGTCTCTGGAGCCATGGCTGGGGAGAGTAGCTCCAGAGCGCTCCCATCATCTCAGAGAGGCAGTCGTCCCGGTTCTCCGTTAGCCGCGTCTCTGGAGCCATGGCTGGGGAGAGTAGCTCCAGAGCGCTCCCATCATCTCAGAGAGGCAGCCGTCCCGGTTCTCCGTTAGCCGCGTCTCTGGAGCCATGGCTGGGGAGAGTAGCTCCAGAGCGCTCCCATCATCTCAGAGAGGCAGCCGTCCGGTTCTCCGTTAGCCGCGTCTCTGGAGCCATGGCTGGGGAGAGTAGCTCCAGAGCGCTCCCATCATCTCAGAGAGGCAGCCGTCCCGGTTCTCCGTTAGCCGCGTCTCTGGAGCCATGGCTGGGGAGAGTAGCTCCAGAGCGCTCCCATCATCTCAGAGAGGCAGCCGTCCCGGTTCTCCGTTAGCCGCGTCTCTGGAGCCATGGCTGGGGAGAGTAGCTCCAGAGCGCTCCCATCATCTCAGAGAGGCAGCCGTCCCGGTTCTCCGTTAGCCGCGTCTCTGGAGCCATGGCTGGGGTACAATTCAAAACACTTTCACGGTTCCTGGTTCTCACGGAAGAACAGGATTTTACCCAGCAAACAAGCACAAAACACGGGGGAAGTGGCGTATGAAACGCTTTATTGAACACAATCACATTATTCCAGCGGCTGCTGGTCAGCCTCCCTGGAGAGGTCGAAGGTCCTCCGCATGTCTGCCAACTGGCTGACAGTCAGTTGCATGGCATAGAAGCGGTCCGCGGTCCTAGTGTCGTGACACATCAGCTGGGACATACGCTGCCGGACCTCAGCGCACTGCGTGTTCCTGGCCTGCAGAGAGAGAGAGAGAGACAGACAGGTAAGTACAGGAACAGAGGCTGGGGGTGGGTTAAAGCTTCACGGCGGCATCACCAGCTCAACACCTACCATGGTGGCCACGGCGGTCCGTATGTCTGTCAACGAGGGACTACCCGGCAGGCGCATCCTGGCCCAGGCGTCGCGGGCGAAGGACGTCAGCTTGTTGACGGGGCCTCCGTTCAGGTTGAAAAACATCAGGTCCGAGTCGGGGCGCAGCTCTCTGCGTATGGCCATCCATCTTCTCAACCAACCGTATTCCTCCGGCGTCAGGAAGAGCTGGGCGCTCCCGAAGGCCCGGTTGGTCTTGTGGTGCCTGACCTGCGGAGGAACATACGACGAGAACGAAAGTCAGTTTACCCGGAGTTCTGGTTCTGCACCCGGGATGAAGCGCTTTCGCTGCGGCGGGGCACTCACGTTGATCACGTAGCCGGACGAGTCGTGCCTGGATCCCGACTGTTCGGCTTCTTCTACCTCACTCACTCTCATGTTGCTGACCACCCCGGTTCTGTGGCCGTAGAGAGAAGCCACATACAAACCGAAGTAGCCTATGAGCTGGTTCCGTAGGTTGACGTCGCGCTTCCTCCGCGATAAGTCGCGCAACAGCACTGGTATGCAGGTCCGGCATCGCTCCAGGCACCTGCGTAGAAGTTCCGGCGTTACAGTGCGTCGCTCCTTGTCGTCCTTCACCTGGATCTGGTGGAGGACGACGGTGGTGGATATCTGACTGGCAGCGGACTTGAGGGCGCGTGCGACGGACACCAGGCCTCGCTTGGTGACCCTGGAGCCCTCGGGTGGAGTTTCGCTGAAGTAGGTGAGGAACTGTCCCGTGTTGACGAGGTACACCTTGACCGTTGTTATCTTCTTCCCCTTTTTCAGCAGGTCGGCCGGCCAGCCCATCACCCGGTCGGCGTCGTCGAGGAACTTCCAGGAGCCCAGGTCGCTCTTGCCCTCGGCCATGCGGTCAAGGAACTGGGTCAGCCGCCCATCTTGGACCGTACGTTTTCCACGTGCTTCTTGGATGGCAGAGCACCCACTAGGTGCCGCTTGTAACCGCTCATGTAACGTACAACGCATTCAGGGAACTCTATGGGTTTACGCACCGGTCGGGTGTGGTCGAGGTGGGACTCTGTCTGCCGGATCCCTCCTCCTGCTGCTGCTGCTGCTGCGGCTGCTGCTGCTGCTGGCTCCCCGGCTCCGGCTCCGACTCCTGGTCCGAAGATTCGGTCAGCATTTGCGGCTCGGCGGGGCGGGAGGCGATGGTTCTGGAGGCGATGGTGGTTGCGGAGCTTCTGGAGACGCCGGGGGGGAACCGTGGTCGTCTTCCTCCGGCTCCTCCTCCTCCTCCTCCTGCTCCTCCTCGTTCGGCTCAACCTCCACCTCCTCGTCCTCCTCCTCGTCCTCCTCCTCGTCCTCCTCCTCCTCGTCGCTTTCCTCGTCCTCCACCACCGCCACCCTCCGTGGCGGAGTGGGCCGAGTCCCCACAGCTGGGGCAACGCGGGCCTCTTCGAGGTCGAGCCCTGTAGCTAGAGACGGGTGCGGGTGGGAGCGCCTCAGCTCCCTCAGCTTCTCCAGTGTCCTCTGCCACTGGAGGCCGGTCAGAAGCCGCCTCTTCCGCCGCGGACCCAGGTCACGGTGGGACTCTTGGAGGTGTTGGGGCACGCGCCGACCGCCGTAAGCGCAGCCCTGGACCGGACAGCGCATTCCCCTCACATTCACCCGCCCCCTGGCGTAGGCAAGCAGGATGCGACGCTCGACGGGGTTCCTCACCTTGTGCTTGCCGTCCAGGTGTTCCCTCAGACGCCACGATCTGCGGGAGCACACTGGGCATCGGTTTGTCAAACTTTGAAGCGGTCATTGGTACTCACCCGGCTGCTGCAAGACTCCGAATGAGGCTGCAAGGAACGCGCCTCTGCCTAAGTAGCCGTCCTACCAATCAAGTGGGATGCAGTACACCTGTGGCCAATCGGGCCGGTTCCTCGGCCCTGATTGGAAACAGGTGTGCTGCATCCGGCGCGCGCCGAAGAAGCGGGGCGGAACTGCGGACGGGATCTTCGGTCCCGTCCGGCGGGCCCCCCCATCTCCCGCACCTGCGGGGGGGTCGACCGCACCCGCGGTCGACCATGTTAGGACCCTAAGTGGGGTTAGCTAGCTGCATAATGCCGGTTCTGGTTAGCAAGGTGAATAATGCAGGTTCTGGTTAGCTAGCTGATTAACGCTGGTTCTGGTTAGCTAGCTGATTATGGTTGGTTCTGGTTAGCTAGGTGATGAATGCAGGTGCTGTTAGCTAGCTGATTAAAGCTGGTTCTGGTTAGCTAGCTGAATAATGCAGGTTCTGGTTAGTTAAATGATTAAAGCTTTTTCTGGTTAGCTAGCTGGTTAACGCTGGTTCTGGTTATCTTGCTGAATAATGCAAATTCTAGTTAGCTAGGTGATGAATGCTGGTGCTGGTGAGCTAGATTATTAATGCTGGTTCCTTTTAGCTAGCTGATTAATGCTGGTTCTGGTTAGCTAGCTGCATAATGCAGGTTCTGGTTAGCTAGTTGAATAATGCACGTTCTGGTTAGCTAGCTGATTAACGCTGGTTCTGGTTTGCTAGCTGATTAACGCAGGTTCCATTTAGCTAGCTGATTAATGCTGGTTGTTGTTAGACAGCTGTGTAATAAATGTTCTGGTTAGCTAGCTGATTAATGCTTGATCTGGTTAGCTAGCTGCATAATGCAGGTTCTGGTTAGCTAGCTGATTAATGCTTGTTTGGTTAGCTAGTTGATTAATGCTTGTTTTGGTTAGCTAGCTGATTAATGCTGGTTCTGGTTAGCTAGTTGAATAATGCAGGTTCTGGTTAGCTAGGTGATGAATTCAGGTCTGGTTAGCTAGCTGCATAATGCAGGTTCTGGTTAGCTAGGAGATGAATGCAGGTGCTGTTAGCTAGCTGATTAACGCAGGTTCTGGTTAGCTAGGTGATGAACGCTGGTTCTGCTTAGCTAGTTGAATAATGCAGGTTCTGGTTAGCAAGGTGATGAATGCAGGTTCTGGTTAGCTAGGTGATGAACGCTGGTTCTGGTTAGCTAGCTGATTAATGCTTGATCTGGTTAGCTAGCTGCATAATGCAGGTTCTGGTTAGCTAGGTGATGAATGCAGGTGCTGTCAGCTAGCTGAATAATGCAGGTTCTGGTTAGTTAGCTGATTAACGCTGGTTCTGGTTAGCTAGCTGATTATGGTTGGTTCTGGTTAGCTAGGTGATGAATGCTGGTGCTGGTGAGCTAGATTATTAATGCTGGTTCCTTTTAGCTAGCTGATTAACGCTGATTCTGGTAAGCTAGCTGATTAACGATGAATCTGGTTAGCTAGCTGAATAATGCAGGTTCTGGTTAGTTAAATGATTAAAGCTTTTTTCTGGTTAGCTAGCTGGTTAACGCTGGTTCTGGTTATCTTGCTGAATAATGCAAATTCTAGTTAGCTAGGTGATGAATGCTGGTGCTGGTGAGCTAGATTATTAATGCTGGTTCCTTTTAGCTAGCTGATTAATGCTGGTTCTGGTTAGCTAGCTGCATAATGCAGGTTCTGGTTAGCTAGTTGAATAATGCACGTTCTGGTTAGCTAGCTGATTAACGCTGGTTCTGGTTTGCTAGCTGATTAACGCAGGTTCCATTTAGCTAGCTGATTAATGCTGGTTGTTGTTAGACAGCTGTGTAATAAATGTTCTGGTTAGCTAGCTGATTAATGCTTGATCTGGTTAGCTAGCTGCATAATGCAGTTTCTGGTTAGCTAGCTGATTAATGCTTGTTTTGGTTAGCTAGCTGCATAATGCTTGTTTTGGTTAGCTACCTGATTAATGCTTGTTTTGGTTAGCTAGTTGATTAATGCTTGTTTTGGTTAGCTAGTTGATTAATGCTTGTTTTGGTTAGCTAGCTGCCTAATCAAATCAAATCAAATTTTATTTGTATAGCACATTTCAGCAGCAAGGCATTTCAAAGTGCTTTACATCATAAACACAAAGTCATGCAACATATAATAAACAATACATTGTTAAATATTACATTTTAAATAAAGTTCTAAACAGGTGTTTTTTTTAGTTGAGATTTAAAGGAAGTCAGGGTTTCTGCTGTTTGTTGAATAATGCAAAAACAGCATCTATGCTGTCAGCATAGATGCTGAAAGCTGCTTTTCCTCTCTTGGTTCTGGTTCTGGGGATGCAGAGCAGAACCAGAACCAGAACCTGAGAGTCTGGAAGGTTGATACAACAACAGCAGATCTTTGATGTATTGTGGTGCTAAACCGTTCAGTGATTTATAAACTAACAACAGTATTTTAAAATCTATTCTTTGAGCTACAGGGAGCCAGTGGAGGGACTTTAAAACTGCTGTTATGTCTCTATCTTCCTGGTTCTAGTGAGAACAGGAGCAGCAGCTTCTGGATCAGCTGCAGCTGTTTGATTGATTTGTGGGTCCAGCAATGGTTCTGGCTTTAGAGTTGATGTGCAGATTAATCCTCTGATTTTTTAATTTTCTCTGAAAAGAAGCTGGAAAACTTGTTCCATCAGCATTAGATTGGAGTTCAGGTGGTAACGTCACAGGAGGGTTTGTGAGCCTGTCAACTGTTGCAAATAAAGTTTGAGCATTGTAATGTTTTTGTTTATGACATCTGCAAAGAAAGCCTCCCTTGCATGTTTTAGTGTTGAGTGATAGTTACGTAGTCTTTCTTTATAGATGTCATTATGAACGTGAAGTTGAGTTTTGCTCCATTTTTGTTCTGCTCTATTGTCTTGCAGATCGAACTGTTTGTGCTTTTCTCCATGGAGATTTCTTCCTACCAGACACAACTTTTACTTTAATTGGAGCAATGGAATCAATGATATATGAAACTATAGACTGAAAATCATCTACCAACTGATCTACATCATTACAGCTTAAGGGTGAGGAGGAAGAGTAGATTTGATTAAATGTTTCTGCTGTGTTTTCTGTGAAAGAACGTTTTGTGACAGCAGCTGTTTGTCCAAGTGGGTCAAAGAATAAAGAACCTTCAAAGATAACAGCAAAGTGATCCGACAGGGAGACATTATTTATAACGCTGGTTCTGATTGGCTTTGGATTTTTTCTCCAAAGAGAAAAATGTTCTGCAGGTTCTGAGTTTCAGGTAGAAGTTCTGATGAAACAGAAAATATTAAGATTTTCCCTCTTTATGCTTCAAAGCATTGACCTCTGACCTTCATGGGATGGGAATGTTTTACTTTAAACTAGGACTTTCTGAAAGGCAGAGTTGATGAAAAAATCATTTTAATGCAAATATTTAAATTAAAACAGGAAAAGAACAGAATAAGAGGCAAATGAACCAAATGCAGAAGAAAAATGTTTTTATTTAAATACGAAGAAAAACTGCAGCAAATTTACAAAAGGAAGATTTAATATTCAAATCTGACATGTTGAGAAAATAGGAGCCGATAGAAACAGAAACTGATCAGATTGAGAAAAAATGATCAATATTTCAATGAAATCTGATGAATGAAAAGAAAAAAAAAGAGAAACAACATCTTGATATTCAGAGTGAAGCTTTGACTGGAAACAAAGAGAAAAACATGAGGATCCTGAATAATCCTGGAATAATCCTGGAATAATCCTGGAATAATCCCAGCTTCCATCTTTAAAGGACTGCAAGAAGAAAAAGTTTCCAAGACTCAATCAGAATCATTTTCCAAGAAAATAGATTGTAGAGACTGAACTATCTGTTCAACAGTGAGAAGTTTCTCTGACAGGAGAAAACTTTAGACTCTTTAGACTCAAATCAGATCAGAAACACTGAAGAACCAGAACTGAACCACAAGAACCCAAATCCAGGAATCAGAGGTTCAGTGAATGTGGTGTTGAAGGTGTGGAGGAGGATCAGTGAGTCAGAGGAGACTCTGTAGAAGACAGAATGCCAGCAGGACAGTCCACATACACTGCTACTCTGTTAGAGACAGAGGAGGAGGAGAGATCAGTTTCTCTGTTATTGTGCCTGACAGAGTAACCATTAACATCAGAGCATCTCAGACTCCAGGAATGATCTTCAGATCCAAACCAACAGTTTGTAATGTCTCCTTTCCTCCTGATTCTTCTGTAATTCACTGATATATAAACTTCTCCTCTCCACTCAACCTCCCAGTAACAGCGACCAGTCAGACCAGTTCTACACAGCAGCTGAAGATAATTATCAAATCTGTCTGGATGATAAGGATATGACTGAAGCTCCTCCACATATGTCACCTTCCTGTTGTCTTCAGACAGTTTGAGGTTTCTGTTCACTGTGTTTGTGTCGATGGGTGAGTTGACAGGAATCTGATGGAGAACAAACACAATCAGCTGCTGTTATTGATCATTTATTGACACTTTGACTCCTGAATGAGTGATGTGACAGTTTGAAGATGGTTGAATGTGAGCTGCTTTGTTGTCATGAATCAGATGAAAAACACACTTACATTTCCTCAGACCTGGAGTCAAGAATCGGCCTCAGCAGGCTCCACCCTGAAAGGAGGAGGGGGGTCAGACCATCAGTCTCTTTCAGCAGCAAACATGGACATTACATGTCTCTCAGACACACATTGTCCTCCACTGAGACAGGAACAATCAGTCATGAACAAATTGCAGATAAATCATGTTTTATTGTGTTTTTCTCTCTGTAACAGTTTAGATTAAATTTGTGATTCTATGCATCATAATTTCAGGATGACCTGCGTCTCTCTAACATCCTTACTTCAGTCATTTTCAATAAATTACAATATTTATGAAAAGTATTTCAGTAACTCGGCTCACAAGTTAAACACATCATACAGATTAATTCCCCACAAACTGTTTTTAAAGCTTTTATTTGTTAATGATGATGATTGTTGCTTAAAGCTCATGAAAACATTTCTGATCAGATTACAGATCAATAAAAACAATTAATGCAGAAATGTGGGTCTAATTAAAAATATGTTTAGTATCTGCTGAAGTTGTTTTAAAACCTGACAAACAAGCCTCATTGGAACCATATTCTAATTTATTGAATATGACTGTAAATATGAGATTATTGACATTAATCCAGTTTAACGTTACTGGGACATTCATGGCAGGAGACGCTGCGCTCCATGCAGATCAACTTGTGCTGTGATAAATAACTGAGGTGGAATTGGTGACTGTGGAACCGGAAAACTAAACTGGAACTGGTTCAGACTGAAACTGGGAGCTTTTAAGTCCCCAATCCATCCAAAGCTATTACAATCAGATTCATGATGTTCCCAACAGTCCTGCAGCTCAGCCTCAGTTGGATGATGGTCATTATGTCCCTGTAGATTTACCCAATACACATTCATCAGCTTCAGTCTTCTTCATCTTAAAGGAAGCTCACCAGTTTCAACTTGCAAAGCAGCTAAAGGAGATGATCTGAAAGCTCCACAACATGTCCGTAACCCTTGTTTTGTTCGCTATCAAGTTTTCTCCACTGACTGTCAGCAGCTGCTATATATACTACACCTCCATAATCTAAGGAAGATCTCATGAGAGCCTGATAAACTCCCAACAGCCACTTCTTGAAGCTCCACATTCCTGTCCAGAAACAACAATTATTCACTTTTTACATTTATTTGGAACTAATTCTATTTACTGTCCCAGGTTAATTTTTCATCAAAGATGACACCTAAAAATCTCACTTTATTCACTTGATCAAGCTTCTGATTATAGAGTTTTAAATTAATCCTCTTCTATAAAAACATCACTTGAGACTTTACAACTGACATCCTAAATCCCATTTATTGGCCCAACTTTCAAAATGGCCTCCTGCATCTTTTTCTGTAAATATATGAGATTATGCAACTAGCTATACTGCAGAGTTCTTAACTTAATTCTGGCCTTTTTACCCTGCCATAAATACCTCGCTATTAATCGATGCCATTCGAAAAATTGTTTAGATGGGATTCTGACAGGTAGACATTGAAATAAATACAGCAACTGCAGGAGGATATTCATCCTGATGGATTCTATCCAGAGCTTAAACTTAAAAAGGAATAACATTCCATCTATGTAAATCTGATTTTATTTTCAAATTTAGTGGCCCATAATTTACATCATATAGTTTTGAGAAGTCCCTTGACAGCGAGACTCCCAAATACTTGATAGACTCAGCCCCCAATTCCAGTTGTACTTTGTTTTAATAGAAGACGGTGGATCATAATGAAATGTTAATACTTGGGTTTTATTTATGTTAATGTAACACTGTAATGTTAGATAAATCTGTGTTACCAGAAACTGAGAGGTCGTGGGTGGAGAAAAAGTAGACAATGAGCGGGAATAGCTTAGCGGTCCAGACGTTTATTCAACCATCTTGCCAGAACACAAAACAAAAAACCAAAAAAACCCGAGAACCTCCGGAGGAGGGGCCAGCCAGAAAACAACCTAGTAACTCCTCTTAAAGGCGCAGTACAACTCCTTAAACATCTTTAGTAAACAACTGATCTTCTATAGAACCCTATTAAATGAAAAGTAAAAATAAATCATCTTACATACTTCCCCTCTTTAAATGAAATGTCCTCATTTCAAAATGAAGTTGTTGCAAAAAAAAAAAAAAGAATGAAAATAAATCATTTCACCAAAGTGCAATCTATCATCATTAAGTCAGAACATCTGGGGTTTACAAAACAAAGGACAAAAACTCACAATACAACCCCATAAAAATCAACTGTTAACATTTTTTTGTTTTTAACTGAACCAGTCTTTCAACCGCCCATATGAAAAACCAACTTTCGAACATTTTTTTTTTTTTTTATAACAGTAGTCGTTGTGGTCTCCGAACGGTCCGTCCATACCTGGTAGTAACTGCATCCCCAGAAGGTGGCAAGCTGGAGGGTGCTTGTGCAGGCTGATGGGAAACAAGTCCAGTTGAAATCCTTGGTGAAGATGGTAGCGACATAGCAGTTTTTGATGCCTGGGCTGCAGCTGTTTGGCCAAACGACCAGGGCAATGACCCAGACAAAGCGTATATTTCTGCAGTGTATCCCGGTTTGGTGGGAATATCGACTGGGTGACATGTAGTGGCAATGCGTCTGTGGAACTACGGTAAGGTTTTAACCGATCATAGTGAATGACTTTGGTCGAAGCCTGAGGATATTTCTCATTCATCAGCTTGTAAAGGAGTCCCTTTTCATCCACAGATACAACCTTAAATGGTCCAGTCCAGTTGGGAGATGGGGTCGTCTATCCATACCAGATCACCACAAGCATAAGGCCTAAACCTTGTGTCTTTGTTGTAGTAGTACTCCGTTTTTGTCTTTGTTCTTCGCGATGGAGAAGAGCAGTTTTCAAAAGCAGCATCCATCCGTGTAGCCAGTTCTGAACCATAGTTTTTGTGGGCAATCAGAAACCATTGGTGATGAAACATGAATATTAGCAGGTAGTCGGGGTTCCCTACCATGAGCAAGGAAATACGGTGAGTACCCTGTGCTCGAGTGAGGAGTAGAGTTGAAGGAAAGTACCACAGCAGGAGGTAGTGGTCCCATTCACCTCCAAAGTCCTGAATGAGTCGAGCCAACTGCTCTTTCAGAGTCCGATTAAACCGTTCAACCATACCATTCCCTCTCGGGTGGTATGGGGAGGTTCTTTTCTTTGTCATCTGCAGCCTCTGACAAATGGTCTGAAGAATTTCAGACTCATATTGTCGCCCTTGATCTGACAACAGTTCCTCAGGAACACCATGTTCCGGAATGTATCGTTCACAGAGTAAACTGTGCCACTGTGGTAGCCTTTTGATCAGACATAGCATAGGCATTACATACTTGGTAAAATGTTCCTGTACCACAAGCACATATCTATTACCAAGAGAGGTAACTGGAAGTTCCGTAATGTCAGTACAGACCAACTGAAATGGTCTGTCAGTCTGAATAGATTGCAAAGGCGCTCGATGCTTAGGTACAGCTTTTCGAAAAGCTTCACATGTCTTACAGAGATTACAAAAGTTTCAATGTCAGATCTCATTCCTGGCCAATAACACACTGCCAATGCTTTCTAAATGTGCGCGTCAGCACTGTAATGACCAAACAAGGATTACCATGGAGAAAATGCATTGTTTCTGTAACAAGTGCAGATGGAATTAACACTTGATAAACCTCGGGTTTCCCTGGTGTACTCTGACCTTTGTGACAGAGCAAGTCATTACATAGGAATAACTTAGGAAACTGCCACCACAATTTTCTCTGAACTCTACCCTTTACCTGTCTGAGGTAGGGACGTTTCTTGTTTTCTACCCAGGAATATACTTCAAAGAAAACAGGATCTGAGAGTTGTGCCGATACAATGTCCATGTTATGATTGGATAATGTCTCTTGTAATGTGGCAAACCCCATTTTCACCTGTGCCCATCCTTGTCCACACAACACACTTGTGGTACAACATTGGTCATCTCTGAACGTTTGGGGCTTGGGCATGGCCACTCCAGTGAGACAGAACTTTCTGTATCACTACTTGAAGAGTGACCATCAGGTAATGCTGAAACTGTTTGCCTCAGTTGAGTCCTGCCCCAACGGTATCCGCGACATGGCATCAGCGTTTGTGTGTTTCTTGCCATCTCTGTGAATGATTGTCCATTGATACGGGTCCAACTCCAATGCCCAACGACCCCTGCGTCCAGTAGGATCATGCGTGACGTCCATCTTCCTTAAGCTGAGTAAAGGACGATGATCAGTGATGATTGTAAAAGGATTGCAACTCAGATAATGTTTAAAGTGTCTAATTGACCATACAATAGCATACAGTTCTTTGTCATAAGTAGACCACTTTCTCTCTGTTTTGAAAGTACATGACTTGCAAAAGATACAACCCTTTCACATCCCTGTTGTGTCTGAGACAGTATGGCACCAACTGCAACATTAGATGCATCTGTGCTCAAAGTGAAGGGTTGATCAAAGTTGGGAAACGCCATTATTGGAGGAGAAGTCAGTGCATGCTTAAGTGCTTGAAAAGCGGCAGAACAGTCATCTGTCCCATTCAAACACCACTTGTTTTTTGGGTAAGCCGATGCAAAGCTGAGCAATAAAGGCATATTTATGTACAAAACGTCTGTATATGAACAAAGTCCCAAAAAGGCACGCACCTCTGTTGGTGAGCGTGGAACAGGGCCAGTTACTGATGCGTTCACTGTTTACTGGGTCCAACGCCAGTCCATCTCGAGACACAATGTGCCCCATGTACTTTACAGAAGGTTTGCAAAAGTCACATTCTTAGGGTTTAATTTCAAACCTGCTTGTCGAAAACGAGTGAGAATGTCCGTGAGATTGCTTAGGTGATCTTCAAAGGTTTTCCCCATGCAAATTACATCATCCAAATAAATGACACAGGTTGTCCAGTGAGTCCTCTCAGAACAAGCTCCATGAGCCTTTGGAAGGTCGGAGGTGAGTTTTTAAGCCCATTGGCATGACCTTAAATTGATACAAGCCGTCACCTGTCGTAAACGCGGTCTTTTGCCTGTCTGCTGGATCCATTTGTACTTGCCAGTACCCACTGGACATGTCCATGGTAGAAAAGTACTGAGAACCCGAAAGCGCGTCTAGACTGTCATCACTCTCGGCAAAGGGTGAGCGTCAGTAATGGTGACAGAGTTCAGTTTACGAAAATCTACACAGAATCTGTAAGAGCCATCCTTCTTTTCACCATGACTACTGGGCTGGCCAAGGGCTCGAACTATCCTCTATTAAATCATGTGATTTAAGAGTTTCAACTTGGCGGCGAATTTCTGCCTTCATGGCTGGAGAGGTGCGATATGCTCTTTGTGAAATCGGGCTATCACAGTTTGTAGTGATTTTGTGTGTCACTATATCAGTTCTGCCAAAGTCATGTGGGTGTTGACTAAAAACATCTGCAAAAGAAAGTCAGAGTGTCTGTGAGTTTCTTTGTCTGCAAAGGCGTCAGATCTGTGTCTGCACCATCTGCAAAAGATTATTTTTCGACTGTCAGTGCTTGAGCAGCAATGTTACAGATAGAACTGTCCATAATGGTGAACTCACTCTGGCCCTCTGCTAAGACAGCATGAAAGTGCCCCACCTGTGTACCACCATGTAACATGACGTCACTCTGTGAAACATTAGCTACTTTAACACAAATAGAACCTCGTTCTACCCTGGCCACAGTCCATGCAATGCCAGCAGAAGACTGGTCGGTATAATGTGGTTCAAACACACCAATGTAGCCATTAGGTAAAAACCCTTTTTGGGGTGCATCCAAAGTAGCAGTGATGACCCTCTCAGACATAGCAGGAATGTTAACAGTGGAGGATACAGACACAGCAGTCAGGCAGGGAACATACAGATGTGGACTAACCAGTGGTAACAGCTGTACCTGCTATGTTGCATGTCATGTTTCGAGTGTCAACAGTAATGCCATTTGCCACCATAAAATCCCAACCTAAAATGACTGGCTTTGTGCAGTTCCTGACAACTTGAAGCGTGTGTGTCATGAGCTTATCTGCAATATTTAGGTTCACATAAATAGAGCCTACAGAGTCAAGAGAATCGCCTGTGACACCAGTGAGAGGGACAAACAGTTTTACAATGGGTTTTCTGTACAGAGCAGGTGTAGCCATTCTAAAGTCCTCACTAATGACTGAAACATCCGCCCCAGTGTCAAGAAAAGCATGTACTACAGTGTCCTCAATAACAACTGACACATATCTCTTCTCTACGTCGGTCGAACCTGTAACGTCACTAGTAACCGTGTCATGATAGATGTTAGTGTCTGTTTGGGCTACGGAGAAGTCAGTAGCTGCAATTTGCCCTCATTGTCAGCTACTTGTAGTTTCCCTGAGCTTCGTTTGGATGTGAGGGGAACGGAAAACGTACTCGCCCTGGGCTGGGTGAGTGTTTACGGCGGTCACTTTCATAGCGGGTAGGAGAGCGGCCACGACCAGAGAGGCCTCTGGTTTCAGATCCGTAGCCCAGTGTGTAGCGGTCAGATGATTCAGATTGGGTACGTAAACCCGTTGGTTGTGTCCATCTTTCATATATGAACTGGAACCGGGGAGGTGTGTTTCGATCGTTTGATGAGGCCCTGTAACGTGGAGGGGACCCATAGTATCCATCTGACAAGTATTGGTCACCCCGGCGTCCAGCTGGAGTGGAGCTCCGATAACGAAATCCATAGTTGCGCCCGTCCTGTCGACGTGCATTCTCGTCCATAGTTGCGCCCGTCCTGTCGACGTGCATCTTCTCGCTGGCGGTCCATTGTCAGCTGCAGCTGTTCAACTCTGGCCGACAGTGTTTCAATAGTCTTTGCCATAGTCTTTAAATCATCTGCAGTAGCCGAGTGAACTCCTAGAGGAGTAGGTGAAGGAACCTGAGTTGACCAGCCAGGTGAGACAGCAGGGTAAACTGGTGGTGTAGACCAAGACTGCAAAGGAGGCGTGTAGTGAAGACTCTACTAGCTTGGTGAGCAGTTTCAATCTGCATAGCAAACTGCAGAGCAGTCTCCAGCGTGTCAACGCCCTGCTCATGACATCGCAGCTGCAGGTATGGGTCCAGTCCAGCAATAAAGCGTCGAAATTTTTCTCCCTGTTTAGCATTATTACCATAAGTCGGAAAAGCTTCTTCGACCAAACGGCAAATCTCAGCAGCAAACACAGTTAAAGAGCTTCACCAGGAAGGCGACTGCGTGCATAATGTAGTTTTGGAAAGTCGACAATAAGCAGTTTGTCCAAAAAACGCTCTTCAGCTTATCTTTGTGGCAGAATAGTCCGCTTTTTCTGCATCAGATAGGCTATCCAGTAACTAAAAGCAGCACCCCCTAAACATGTAGGTAGCAGTTTCACCAAACTATCCTCTGTAGTATCGGGATCAGCAGCAACAGTCACTTCAAAACGTCTGCACCATTTTGAAAAATCCTCTTTTCCGTCGCCCATGAAAATGTGGCTGCAGAAAGGCCCGGCACGGCTACTTGTAGAATGAAAAGGTAGTTGATCCCAATATTACTTGCCATAGCTGGCATTCGTCTCCGCAGTCGAGAGAGGAAAAGAGACAGGAGGGCAAAAAAAAAAAGAGAGAAAAAAATTCGTCTTCAACAGCTGCTATATACGCCGCTCAACACGTGCAGCACGAGCTATCCGTGGTTAGCATGCTAACGTGTGCGCACCACTCCAATCGCTAAAAAGCGTCCACAAACCCGCTGCCACCAGTGTAACACTGTAATGTTAGATAAATCTGTGTTACCAAAACTGAGAGGTCGTGGTGGAGAAAAAGTAGGACAATGAGCGGGAATAGCTTAGCGGTCCAGACGTTTTATTCAACCATCTTGCCAGAACACAAAACAAAAAACCAAAAAAACCCGAGAACCTCCGGAGGAGGGGCCAGCCAGAAAACAACCTAGTAACTCCTCTTAAAGGCGCAGTACAACTCCTTAACATCTTTAGTAAAACTGATCTTCTAAGAACCTATTAAATGAAAAGTAAAAATAAAATCTTACATTAATTTTGTAGCCAGAAATCAAACTAAACTCTTCAAGTAACTTCATCAGTTTGGGGACAGTCAGTGTGGGCTGTGCTATACTCATCAATAAATCATCTGTGAACAAGGATAGTTTCTGCTCCGTCATTTTAAACCCCTTTATATCCGCCCTTTTCCTGATCAGCTGACTCATGGGCTCAATAAAACAAGGCAAAGAGGAGCGGCGACGCACACACCCCTGTCTCGCACATAAAACTGAACACAATTTGTCCATAAAACTCCTAGGTAGGGATCTATTAACCTGACCCTGTTGAGTCCCACCAGGGGGTCGAAGGAAAAAGTCCCCCTCCTCAGTCCAGAGGGAGAGGCCCTTACCTGCAACAGTTGCATGTTGGAAAAAAGAAAAGGCGACAAAAATGTCCCAACTCCAAAGGAAAAAAGGTCCCGGTCGAACCGAGTTACTTTATAGTTTTTTTTCCACCACTAATTACAGATTTGGTTGAAGATATTTCACATTTCCTCCTGCCGTCTTCGGTCTGGGGAAGATCCGCTAGATCCCAGAGGGGCCACTAGATCCCAGAGGGGCCACTAGATCCCAGAGGGCCACTAGATCCCAGAGGGGCCACTAGATCCCAGAGGGGCCACCGGTTTTCCTGAAGGCTCGCAGCTTCTCCCTGTAGTTGGATCCCCGGCCGGCTTTAGATGCTCCCTTCATCGTTCATCGGTCCACTCTCGTCCAGGACAATCTCTGCATCTGCTCCATGAGTGTCTCGGAGGTTTGATAGTTGAAACAGTGAACCCTCGTCTCAGCAGGTCCTCTGATGCCTCCTCCACCGTATCGTAGGTTTTGGATCCGTCCTCGTATCTAACGCGTAGCCTCGGGGGAAGAGGGTCTAGAAGTGGATGTTATGTCCTTCAATACTTTGTGTATTTCTGCATATTCCCTTCGTCTCTTCAGTATGAGAGGTGGATAGTCGTTATCCAGGTTGATGTGATTTTCTTGTAAAGCCCTTCCTCTGCCAGGCTTTGCGGAGAATCATCTCTTTAGTTCTAAAGCTCAGGAACCTGATTATGATGGAGCATGGCGGCGCGTCATCTGGCGGCTGCGGCCCCACTGACGATGGGCTCTTTCGATGTGGAGTTCAGGGATGTCCTCGTTCAGCTCAAGACCTTGACGGAGTAGGTTTTTTGACAAATGAGATCATTGTAGATTCCTTCTCGGATCCCTCAGGAACCCACACATCCTTATGTTCTCCCGTCTGGATCGGCTCTCTAAATCCGTCAGCTTGTCCTCCAGCTTAGCGTGTAGCTTTAGCATAGCCGTTATGACCTCCTCCGTGTTTAGGATCCTTTCTTCTGCTTTCTCAATTCCTCCTCCACCTCCTCCATTCTGGTATTCACCTTCGCAATTTCTTCTTTTATCATCTCCAGTTGTTCTTTATTTTCTTGGCGAAACCCTTTTAGTTCTCGCAAGATCAGTTCAGTGTCGACCATTTTTAGGCGTTGCTCCTCATGGCTTGTTAGCTTCACATGTTAGCTGCTATTTGCTACTGTGTCTCTTCTCTTTAGTCAGCGTTTATTTCTCAAAATAGTGGTACGATCTTATCCCCTCTTAATTATTATATTGGCATATTTACCCAGGTTTCATGGGGAAATTTCTCTATTTGCTACGGTTCAACCAGGAGCGCTCTTGCTATGCGACCATTGCGGTGGTCTTCCAATCCGGAAGCCATTTTCTTCACTTTTATGTAATTTATATTTTATTAAATCCTGAAGTTTGTGAGTTTTGTTTAAAATCTAAAGTTTTTATTTTTCTCTCCAGAACTTTAAACATCCATCTGACCAACATGGAGTTTACTTTTCTTCTCATCTTTGCTTCTTGGGGCTGATTGGTCTGGAGCTCCATCAAATATTTTTTTAAAGTCTTTCTGCCATCAGTAGATCATCATGGAAATCTAACTGAACTTCTGTTATTAATTTAGTCAGAGTCCCCTATTAACTATTAAACCATCTCACTCTTTAATTTTTCTTGTGATCCGTTCTTAGTCTGGAGAATAATCAGAAAACTGGGTGATGATCTCTGCCTCCAGATGAGGCATCAAATATTTAATAATCAAATTAAACATTCAGCTTCATACTAAATGTTTCCCAGCAGACTGACTAAAGACATTTCTCCCTCTTCTCCTCTATCAGACCTTCTCTGCTCCTGCAGCAGGTCCCATACCTGAGAGCTTCCAGTCTCCAGTGTGGATCCTTCAGTCCAGCCGACAGCAGCTTCACTCCTGAGTCTCCTGGATGATTGTAGCTCAGGTCCAACTCTTTCAGATGGGGGGGTGGAGGTCAGAGCTGAGGCCAGAGAAGCACAGCCTTCCTCTGAGACCAACAGCCTGATAAGCTGCAGACACACATTCATCACATGATGTGAAAATGAGAACATTGAGGTAGAAACCAAGGACTGAACTGGTCATTTAATGTGAGAAAAACTTATAAATTGTGCTCAACCTGTCAATAGATGAAATAGTAATAATGCTCTAATTTTTTTTATCTACATTATAAAAATCAACATTTATCACTTATAGAATGGATCAGAACAGAAACGTCCTTCATTGATCCACAGCAGGGAGTTCAGGTTTATCAGCAACAAGTTGAAGGTAAATGAAAGAATCAAACATTGAAGAAAAGCTAAAAATAAAACATAATAGGAGACTGTAGAGTAAGAACACATTTACAATAGAGGGGAAAAAAGCTGTACATTTAATAAAAACAGCATTGGTAACATGTGGAATAAATCAGAAAGCCAACCAACCGCTGGGATCTGTAATTATGATTCTTTCTGCACCTTAGATGCAGCAATTTGTCAAGAGCCCAGAGTTACCTGAGAGTTTCCAGGTTGCAGTTTGGACTCTTCAGACCAGCAGAGAGAAGCTTCACTCCTGAATCCTGCAGGTTGTTGTTACTCAGGTCCAGTTCTCTGAGACTGGAGGACTGGGAGCTGAGAACTGAGGACAGAGCTTCACAGCTTCTCTCTGAGAGGTTACAGTAACTCAGTCTGAGGAGACAGGGAGGAAAGTATGTTACTAAACAAATGATGAAAATGTATGAACTTTCAAATCAACAATGTTTTGCTTGGACACATTCATGGTGCCTTTTGTTTTGAACCAGTTCATTGTATAGTTAGTCCTGCAAGCTTAAAGGACAGAACTACAGGCAAAAAGGAGACTGGAAAGCTAATTATAAGATTCCATAATGAAGTAAATTAATCCAGTTACAATTGTAACATGAAGAGGAGAAGGTTTGCTACTTCAATATGTAACAATATGTCCGGCTCTGCTGAAGGAAGTCTGTTTCACTTTTGGAAATCACAGATCTCCACAAGTGGGGCACTTTGAAGAAACAATGCAGCAATATATAAGCTCAAAAATGGACATACATTTAGCTCTTCCATAGCAGATCTCTATCAAAAATCAAATGCATTAACAATGTGTGTCCTTACAGAGCTTTGTTGGAGGCTTTAACCACTGGCAGCAGCCTCAGAAGAACCTCCTCTGAAGCAGAGTATTTCTTCAGGTCAAACACATCCAGATCTTTTCCTGATGACACTAAGATGAAACCCAGAGCTGACCACTGAGCAGGAGACAGTTTATCTGTGGAGAGACTTCCTGAACTCAGAGACTGTTGGATCTCCTCCACTAGAGAACGATCATTCAGTTCATTCAGACAGTGGAACAGATTGATGCTTTTCTCTGCAGACACATTGTCATTGATCTTCTTCTTGATGTACTGAAGTGTTTTCTGATTGGTCTGTGAGCTACTACTTCCTGTCTTTGTCACCAGACCTTGTAGGAGTCTCTGATTGGTCTGCAGTGAAAGTCCAAGGAGGAAACGAAGGAACAAGTCCAGGTGTCCATTTGGACTCTGCAAGGCCTGGTTAACAGCTCTCTGATGGAGAGAATTTAGTTTAAGTTTATTAAATAATGAAGATTTCTTAGATGTTTGTGTTTCTTCCATCAGGTTGACTCCATAGTTGATGAAGGTCAGATGAACATGAAGAGCAGCCAGAAACTCCTGAACACTCAGATGGACGAAGCAGAACACCTTGTCCTGGTACAGACCTCTCTCCTCTATAAAGATCTGTGTGAACACTCCTGAGTACACTGAGGCTGCGCTGATATCGATGCCACTCTCTGTCAGGTCTGATTCATAGAAGATCAGGTTTCCTTTCTGCAGCTGATCAAAAGCCAGTTTTCCCAGAGACTCAATCATCTTCCTGCTCTTTGTACTCCAGTGTTGATCTGTTTCAGCTCCTCCATCATACTTGACCTTCTTCACTTTGGTCTGAACCACCAGGAAGTGGATGTACATCTCAGTCAGGGTTCTGGGCAGCTCTCCTCCCTCTCTGGTCTCCAACACATCCTCCAGAACTGTAGCAGTGATCCAGCAGAAGACTGGGATTGTGGCACATGATGTGGAGGCTTCGTGATGTCTTCATGTGGGAGATGATCCTGCTGGCCTGTTCCTCATCTCTGAATCTCTTCCTGAAGTACTCCTCCTTCTGAGGGTCATTGAACCCTCTGACCTCTGTCACCATGCCAACACACTGAGGAGGGATCTGATTGGCTGCTGCAGGTCGTGTGGTTATCCAGAGGAGAGCAGAGGGAAGCAGTTTCCCCCTGATGAGGTTTGTCAGCAGAACATCCACTGAGGTGGACTCTGTAGCATCAGTCAGGATCTCCTTGTTGTGGAAGTCCAGTGGAAGTCGACTCTCATCCAAGCCATCAAAGATGAACAGAACCTGGAAGTGTTCAAAGCTGCAGATTTCTTTGGTTTCACTAAAGAAATGATGAACAAGTTCCACCAAGCTGAACTTTTTCTCTTTCAGCACATTCAGCTCTCTGAAGGTGAATGGAAATATGAATTGGATGTTCTGGTGGGCTTTGTCTTCAGCCCAGTCCAGAGTGAACTTCTGTGTTAGGACTGTTTTCCCAATGCCAGCCACTCCTTTGTCATCACTGTTCTGATTGGTTGATCTCTTCCAGGTGGGACTTTAAAGATGTCTTCTTGTCTGATTGTTGTTTCTGGTCTGTGTGGTTTCCTGGATGCTGTTTCAATCTGTCTGACCTCATGTTCATCATTGACCTCTCCAGTCCCTCCCTCTGTGATGTAGAGCTCTGTGTAGATCTGGTTCAGAAGGGTTGGACTTCCTGCTTTAGCAATCCCCTCAAACACAGACTGGAACTTCTTCTTCAGACCAGATTTAAGTTGATGTTGACAAACTGCAGCAAGATGTCCTTAATTAACACAAAAAGTAAAATCAATAATGAAACAAAGATGAAGATGACTGGAGTCCAGGTCATGTGGTTATCCAGTGTGATGAATGTTATTCCATCTTTTCAGACATCAATAAATTTATGATTTATTGATCAGGTTAAATCTTTGTAAAAAATCCTCTTACTGCTATGCAGACGGTCAGCCAGCTTTTCCTGCTTCATCCTCCTCAGGAAGTTCAGTGTGATCTTCATCACTGCCTCTGCTGCTCCTCCTCTGCTCTTCATCATCACCTTCCAACACCTCATCATCTCTCTGACTCTCTGAATGTTTTGGGTAATCTGGACTCAGAACGTTGGATTTTCTTTAACTCGTTCTTCACAAAAGTAACAATGTTTTCCTCCAGCAGCTGGAACAGAATAATAGATGAAGGAAACATCAGAGTGAAATTATGGAGCCAAACACCAGATGGATGCTGGACAGACTGACAGTCCTCTGGTCTACAAAGTGCAGCATGGAGATGAATGTGAACAGAACCCATAGAAAAGTAGATGTATATTAATGACCAAAATATGGAGTCCAGCTGGTTTGATCTTCCTGGACAGATGGACCACTGGGAACCTCTGAGCTCTGCTGGTCCACTCTGTGGAGGAACCAGGAACAATTAGGAAGTCAAGAAATATTCATCCAGCAGTTTTCACAGAGGAAATCATCAGGAGTTTCACAGTAAAAATACTGAAAAGCAGAAACACAGAGCATGTCGTGAACACAATACACAACACAAAAGGAGTTAGAATGAGGAATCATAATTACAGTAACACCAGAATCATTTATTAGATGTAAAAAAGTTGATGTTGCACTTTAAACACTCCACACTGTCATTAGATCTGATACTGGTGGAGACAATGTCCCAGAGCTTGGAGACAGTCGAAGTGAAGGCTCTGTCCACACATGTCTTCGGGACAGTGTAGGACATCTATCATGTTCTGATTATTAGATCTGAGGTGATGTGGACATGAAGGACGACTGAGCACTTTTAGGTGTTTTTAATATAAGGTGCTTTATAAATAAAATTGATTGATTGTAATATGTGGGTGTGTGTCCAAGAGTGGTCCTCTACTGAGTGTTAAAATGAGAGTTTTATAATGTATCCTGGAAATCCTTTTGAGAATAAATAATTCTGTTTTCTCTATCTCCTTTAGCTTTTTGCATGCTTATACATACATATGTGCACACACATAGAGTACACACATGCAAAGCTATTGTTAAAGGAAATGACATATTAGGGAACGCCCTATTTGGGGTTTAACTAAGATAAATAAATACATAAATATATAAGTAAATAAATAAATAAATAGATAAATAAATAAAACTGGGAACATCTGAGTTCATAATGTTTCAGTTTCCACAGTTACAGCAGTTAGAAACATCTCACCTCTCTGATGGTGGAGATCCAGGAGATTTAAAGTAAATGATCTCTTTCTTTGACTTGTCGCTCTTAAAGGAGACACAGCTGGGTTCTGGTTCTGGTTCTGGTTTGAGTCTCTGATGGATCCTGACAGAAATATGATGATTAAAACTTAATCAGCAAAGAGGAGCAGCAGCAGCTTCATCACCACGTCTGTTCTGGCCTGATATAGTGAACGCTGTGTGAAAAGGGCTGTGGACAGTTAGAGATGGTGACCTCACCTCTGACCTTTGCTCTGGCTCTCATCTTCCCCACACAGAGTGGTTTTAGAGGGAGGGACTCCCTCCTCTCTGTCCTCACACTGATCCATGCTGCTGAATCCACATCAGCTCACACACACTTTCTAGCTTCACCAGCAGAAGAAACACACATCATTCATCTGCACATCAACTCTGATCATCCTTTACATCATTAGTGCTGGAAAAAGATCAGCTGCTCCTCCTCTGATTGGCTCTTCTTCTCTGCTTCATATCAGTGTCAGGTGAATGCAGTCAGACAGCAGAGAGGCAGAGGAAGCTGCCATCAGCTGCTGCACTTCTACTATCAGTCCACTAGATGGAGACATGGAGCAACATTTACATTCACTGATTCAACATGAACAACAGGAAGTGATTTAGTTAGTTATTAATCTCTACCAGTGGATTATCAGCTGCATTAAATGTTAACTATTTAATAATTTGACTGAATCAATAATATTTTAATAATATTTTATTTTGAAAGGAAGCAACAGGAAACTGTTGCTGACATTAATGGTGGAGACTAGAGTTCAGTACCAGGAAATAAAAACATGAATCAGTTCGGAGAAGAAAACAGTGAAACATCAATTGTTCATCATGTTGATTGATTCCAGTTCATCAATAATCTAATAATTCTGCAGATTAGCCTTCGAACAGCAGATATTAAAGTTTCAGCTGAAATCAGAAGTGAAACTTTTCTCCAAACATCAGAGATTAGAAACAATCTGGAAAAAGTTAAAGTGATGAAAAAGTTCAATAAATAAACAAATCAAACTTACAGTTTGTTCAAACGATCCAAAAAGTTAAAGAAGAAAATTTAAACAACAAACTGAAACCCGACAAACGGACTGGAGCCACACCTGAACAGTTAAATCCAAACCGAAAGTAAATGTGATGGATGTTGCATCACTGATGACGTCACAGCTCACCTGACTTGTAGTTTTTTCCTCCAGAGCAACAGAACCAGGAAGTAGAAGCTCTGAGGTGAAATCAGAGGCAGGTTGATAAAATCTTCATGAGGAAGAAGAGAAGTTCTGATAAAATGAGGGTGTACTTACTTTTGATCATTACTGTAGTGATGACTGATAGAAACAGAAAATACTAACAGTATTTCAGTTTATTCATCATGTCATAAAGAAAAAGTTGTGAAAATGCATTTTTCAAACAAATATTTTCATCATGTCATCCAAACGTTCATTATAAACTAAATATTTAATTCACAATCTAAATATTTACTTGGATTGTAAACAAAATTTTGGGAAATAAAACTTTAGCTAAATATTTGGCTTCAAAATAAATATTTATTTTACAAACTAAACATTTAATTTTCAAATTCAGTATTTATTTTCCAAACTACATATTTAATGATCTTTTTCATGTCTAGTTGTTCAGTCAGACGCTCCATCATGTTGTCATATTTCAGTTTTTCCTCCATTCAGCAACAGTTGGTGAACTGGGTTTAATCCAGTTTAGTCTAATTGTCTTTCTTGCTACCAGCAGCAGAAGGTGCAACAATATGTAACATTGATGTTTAGTGAGTAAATCCTTGGTGTTTATGTCCAGCAGAAACAGAAGAGGCTCCATGGGGAGATCTGTCCTCAGAATGTCCTCAATCTCCTGTTTCATTTCCTCCCAGAAAGTCTTTATTTGTGGTCAGAACCAGAAGACGTGTGTGATGACCGACCATTCAACACATTCCTCCAACATCCATCTGTGGTTGGAATCCTGGAAATGAACGTTTTCAAAGGAGTAACACTTTATTTGACACAGTGTGTTCTATTAAATCTGGTTTTTACTTTCCAGTCAAACTCTTTGCACGTTTGATTTCCAATTCTTTTATGGCACAAAAATGCAAATGAGAAAACTCCACTCTTTGTTTTATCTATCTCCAGTTCAATCCAGTAAATTTATGTTCTCAATTTGACAAACAATCCACAAATGGAGACCCCAAACTGGACCATATTGATCCTCATTCCTCTTCAGAGATACCACTGCAAACTCGTATCAATGGCTCCTCAGAATGACCAGTGGGACGCTCTACTGGATGGAGACTGAACTACAACACTAAAAGAAGTTTTAAACTCACTTTTCAGTTTGCTAATTGAACAAATTTTATTCTGTAAGATAATAAATTGCATGGTTACATAAAACCAATAAAAAAGGTAACTATTGCCACATTATGGAGTAATCAATCATGGTGAATATCTGCCACAAAAATTCATTCTTGAACAAGATGGCGTTTCCCAGAAGACAGTATTACATTTTAATAAAAAGTGGGGTGGAAAGAAAAACTGATGAAATAAAGGATGCACATATGAAATTCACCATTTCTGGAACAATGACATTCCAACATATGTGAAGTAGATTTTTCTTTAAAGAGAAAATGTTTTATTTGCATCATACAGTCTTCTTTTATGTATCACATAAATGTAATTGTATCATAGTCAAGATGTTTTTCGGTGCAGCTGCAGAGGGTGTACAAACTAACTGAACAAGATGCGTCTGCTGAAGTTTCCCAGGCGGGTCGTCTGGGAACTTAATCTTCTCCTCTGTTAGCTGAGAGGTGAATAAAGCAACTATGTAACTCTGAGTTCGTTAGAGCAGATTTAGATTTTCGCCTAATGCAGTGGATTTTTTGTTTCCAGTCTGAATTGTTCAGAGACTGAGACAATTATCAGTCTCTGAATTGTGCACTTCACACATATTAAGATAAACTTTTATGGTTAGTTCACAATGGAAAAATCTGAGTTGATTTCATCTGAACATTGATTCAATCTGGAGAGACTTAGACGGAGAAAATGGAAACCATTAGAAGAGTTTATTGACATACAAAATTTAAGTCTTTGGCGCTTGGGCCCCGGCTGAGGACATCGATCATCACAATCTTTGCGATGAGCTTGGATGAGCATTCCATATGCTGAAAGGAACGTCATCCCCGAGACCAGACATTGGTGATGGAGGTGAAGAAAGGATGCAGCCGGAGAGCCGAGCGAGTGGAGGTGAAGGGGTGGAGGAGGGTTGAGCTCTGCTGGACAGCAGAAGACGCCATGGACGGTGCTATTTATCAGCTGGGACTTGGACAGTGATTGGACGTGACGCGTCTTGGACCAACGTTGATTAATCAATGGTGATGAACAGGAAGCAACGGTTGGATGATGCAGGTGGGGTTAGAAGAGTCTTCCAGTTGAATTTGCACCTTTTTCCTCACAAAGTGCAATAAGATCTATTATAAATTTGCCCAGTATAAATACACTGATTTCACTGTGAAAATTACTCTTTTAGTCTGTAGTGTAAGAAATAAAAGACATTTCCATACAAGTCTTAAATACTTTATACAAAATATTGAGTGGAAATCATACACAGTGAGACAGGTTTAAAGAGACGTGACAGTCCAATGAAAACTCCAGATAAATGCAGTGATTTTATGGTCAAAAGTTACAAAAATGTGCAATAATTAAAAAAACCTAAAGTGAAAACTTAACTTGGCACAAGGAAATATTTGCTCCCATCAACAGAAACATTGAATTACTGAGGGAAGTTAAGAGGCTGGATCTGTAGTTTAATTTCATCCATTAAAAAGCTGCTGAAACAAAAAGAGCTCAAAATAAATCAGTCTACAGAAAATACAAAGAAATGGTAAATAAAAAAACATGGGATTGATACTCAGCATGACAGATTACAGCTTACATAAAATCACTAAAATGAAAAATACAAAATGTTAAGGACATCAGTCTGGAGAAACACGATGCAAATTATAATGATTACAAGGTAAAGAGATTTTTTAAAAAAAATTAAAAAAACATTTTTATAATTAAGGCCACTCGTATGAAGAGCAGAATAAAAAACAAAAAACGAGAGAAATGTAAACTTGTAATTATTCCAACTCAAGTCCTGCTGTGCAACTCAGTTTGTAACAAAACCCCAAAAAATCTCAACAAAAATGTCAAAAAATCAAGCAGAAATCAGATCAAATCTTTAAAAGGGAAATAAATATACAAAAATATAAATAAAATGGCCATGACATGCAGAAAACAGAGAAATAAAAATTACCACCAATAGAGGATGAAATGAAGCGATGAGTTAAATTCAAACATTTTTCATGTGAAAACGAGGATTAGCATCGTTTCTGCATGACAAGGCATTTTCCTGCTCAAACTGTTAGAAAACAAATTGTGATTTGTAGTTTTTCTTTGCTAAGTGAAGTGAAATATTTGACTTGTGTTCATTAAAAAGGGATTTCTTTCCTTTTACATGAACACACATTCACAGCTTGCAGAGTGTAAGGCTTGAACCACTTGGCCACACTTTGGGAGGGGTGGGTTGGATTTATTGCACAAGAACACTCGGGCGGGTGGGTTCTTATTCGGCCCTTTGACAGGTTCTGGATGGGTTCTGTCTCCTCAGTAGAGGCGGACGAGACTTAAAAAAATGTGAAGTTGAAGAACACTGGAAGCTGGTGAGGTTTTACACAGCAGCCAAGACAGGTCAGAGGTCAAAGCAGTGCCACTGCATCAAGCAGAGCCTCATCTTCCCTCCTCTGCTGATCGGGTCTCGGACTTGAGCCGGACGAACTCCTTGGCGACGTCGTCGTTGGAGCGCTGGGAGAGGATCCGCATGGCGGTCAGGCCCGTGTCGTCCATGGAGATGCGCTGCCCCAGGGGGCACCAGCAGGCGCAGTTGCCCCTCTCCATGATGTCCCTCAGCTGCACCACGGCCAGGCCCACCACCCGGTCGGCGCGGCCGAAGCAGTAGTCCTTGACGCAGGCTTGAACCTCGTAGCACTCGAACCCGTCCTGAACACCCAGAACGCTGCAGAGCGAGAGCAGAACACAGGAGTGGGAGCACATGGGCTAGGGCGCTAATTGCAGAGCTAATTCCTGATTTTGTGCTTTTTTTTTAAACTTTAAAAACATTCGTGCACCTAGCTTTTGATGATCTAATTTTCCATTTTAAATCAAATCATTTTACTTTGATTTGAGGTCCACATCTGCAGTGGTAGATCACACTATTGCTAATCTGCTAATGTGCTAATAGCTGAGCAAATTTGTTGTGCAACACATTTTGATTCCCCTAAATCAGTTTTCAAGTTAAATTCTAAAGCACTAATGTACTTTTGCTGTTTTCAGACTTTCAGTTGAATAAAGTTTGACATCTGCAGTAGAAGGGACACTTCCATTAATCTGCTAATGTGCTAAAATGTATATCAAACTGGGCACAGAAATATCAAAAACTTTTTAGTCAGCTATTGAATCTCATCAACTCCCCACATCAATGAAGGAATTGTTAATTACTTCATTCTGAGAAAAGGGAAAGAGCCTTTTGAATGCTCAACGTACAGGCAGTAAGCTTATTGAGCTCCGATGCAACATTATTCACAAAATATTATACAAAGCAGACCAAGCAGGCTTCATCAATGGCAGAATTTCCTCTGATAGTGTAAGACAGCTATTACATCTGATCTGGAAAGCCCAGCATTCAATTTGTCCTGTAGCAGCCCTGTCATTGAATGAGAACACCGACTATCAACAACACCTATCGACACCACCAGCTATCGACACCAGTCCTACCTGACCCTACCCAACCCTAGTCTACAAAGCACCCTGTCGTACATGTTTTAGAGCAGGGGTCACCAACCTTTTTAGACTGGGAGCTACTTCACAGGTACAGAGCAACACGAAGGGCTACTTGTTTAATACAGTCTTTATATATATATATATGATAATACTGCCTGATCATATTAATGTCAGGACCACTCACAATAGTTATCAGTAATAATTTACTATGTGGTTAATTGCTATTATGTGATCAGAAGTTTTTAGCTCACAGAGTTTTAAGTTTAATTCCTTTTGGAGTTTTTCTCTGTGATTCTAAACTGGAAACAAGTGACTGAAATAAACCAAAGCAAACTGATGGATTGTTGCAGTAACACCTGCAGCTGTACAGCACTGAGTACCTTGAAATTTTCCTTTAAATAAAAAAGAAAAGAGTTATTGTTTTATTATCTAACCATCTGATCTATTAGCAAAATTGTGGAAAATAAAATATCTTTTGTGTCAAAACATATTATAACACACAGCTGTCAGTCTGAGGGTTGAGGTGGGGAACCCAAAGCCTCAGTCTTATTGGTCAGTTTGCTTTTATTAATTTAACAGCTTTGCGTTTTTCTGTAAGCTAAAAATGAACGAGTTGAGTTTGAACCTCCTGCTGTTCTACGTTCAGCCTGAGCTTTGACAGTCAGCGCGGTTCTGGCGGGTCGCCGGTTTATTCACTTTTCTCGTGGTTTTGCGAACCGAACAGCTGACGGGTCCCGCTGGCTGACACTGTCAAAAAAATAAAGATCCGACACAAAACTATCACTGCACCTGACCTGCAAGAGCACAAGCACCTCTCCAATGCGCAAAAATCAGCACAAGCCTAAACTAAAAGAGGACGGTGTTGATTCCCAGGTTCAGGTGTTGCGATGTGCGCTACAATAAGATGTTTTGGCCCAATTTATTTATTTTTTCTTCACAATTTTGTTAATAGTAAATAGGGTTAATAATAAAATCTCCAGAAGTTATTCTTTTCTTTCTTTACTTAAAGGAAAATGTCAAGGTACTCAGAGTGCAGCTGCAGGCGCTGCTGCACTCCGATAGTTTCCTGCAGGCGCGCAGTTCTGAATTTTAACAGCAGGAAAGAGTTTTATACGTAAAGCAATTTATTTGAAATGTTTTATCATTTCCCTCTTTTGAACTCTAAATATAAACAAATGTCATTACTTCAATGTAAAAATATTTAATCAAATTATTTTTTGGCAGTGCTCCCTAATGATAATGTCTATTTTTAGAAGTGGCTCCGCGGGCACCGGGTTGGTGACCCTACTTTAGAGGTTCCCATGCTGTTTGCTACTCGTGAGCCCATTCCTTTCCTAGACCAGACCCGAACCCTCACAATCTCCACTTGTTCTGTTGTCAATAAATTCACTTTCACTTTAACTATCTCTCCTGTGTTGTGATCTGCATGAGGGCTAGAAACATTGAACCCAACATGACAGTCAGGGTTTGGGGGATAACTTTTCAAAAGTGAGATGGACATAATATTGTTTATATTGTGTCAACATAATATTACCATACTGCATTTATGTCCACCAGCAATATGCCAGCTAATATTAGCTATAGCACTTGGTGTAGTACCTATGAAGACTAACTGAGATTTTGGAAATCTTAAAAAGTTTACATTATTTTGTAATATTTATTTTGAAGGTAGTGTTCTGGTGTCAGAAAATATCAATCAAACATCATAATAAATATATTATTATCATATGACATTCCCAGGTTTACACTGGTATAAAATACAATTATTTGTATATAATTCTTTCTCTCTATAAAAATGAAGATAGCGCCAGCCTTTGTTTAGAAGGTTTCATAAAGGCAACGATGTGAGGAAGAAGTGGGAATGTCTTTAAGAAGAGACGGAGTCACTACACAGCACGGCTTAATCTCAGCTGCTGAATCTCTCTTAAACTGAAACTCCTCAGCTGGAAATCATGCAAAAATATAAAAAGAATTATGTACATGCATGTACATATAAATGTGTAAAGACTAAAATATATTTTTCAATATTAATTATTTTTAATCATCTTGTTTTTCTACAATTGCATTATTTGTATTTGTATTTTATGTACATATTTACTGATAGTACTAAATAAATCTAAAAAAAATATGAATGGCTGTATTTTGTAAAATGCTTATCAAACATCAAGTCAGAATATTCTAGTCCTATTTTATTCTGCTTTCTCCAATAGTAATATTTAAATATGTTCAGCGAGGTAAGATTAAATTCAGAAATACCTTTAAAATAGTCTTTGTAAATGCAGCTATTATTGCTGTTTGAATAACGTTTCCAGCAAAACAGCGTATAAATCAGTTTAGTATTTGGGAAACTAGGATTGATTAAATGCCCTGATACTTAGTTGCACCTGTCAAACATATTTATGTCTATGGATAAAGTCTTCATGAGGAAGCAGAAAAGTTTTGATAAAAATCAGGGTTCACTATTTTGATCATAGCTGTAGCAATGATTGTGAAAAACAAAACAATATTTTGGATTATTGAGCATGTGACAGAGGACAAAAACTGGAAATGGATAAAAATGTAAATATTTAGATTCACAACAAATAATCTGATTGAATTGAACAAATTTCAACATCAATATTTTACAAAATGTAATATTTTCTTTTTGAAGGAAGCAACAGCAAATTGCTGTGTTCAACTTTAATGTTGACCAGAATTTGATACCAGAAAATAAAATCATGAAGAATTTTGTTCAAAGAAAAAAAGAAACATCAGATGTTCATCATTGTTGATTCCAGCTCAACAGTAATCTAAAATTTCTGAAGATTAACCATCAAACAGGAGAGAGATGAAACTTTAATCTGAAATCAGAAGTGAACCAGTTCACTGATTTCAGCTTATCTCTGCTATTTTCACAGACCAGAAACTACCAGGCAAGTTTCTGAAGACAAAGTTCAGGTAAGAAACAAAACAAACTTATCATTTGTTCAAATGATTCAAAGAGTTAATGAAGACAATCTGAGTAATAAACTGAGGCCCAAAAGAACCACAGCAGAACAACAGTGACCGGAACAGTTGAGTTTGTCCAACCTGTAGAGAAATGAATCAAATGCAGAAGAATAATATATGTTTATTGTTCACTAAATATATGAATTATAACTGCAGTAAATGTACAAAAGCAACATTTAACATTTGAATGCAATATTGAGAAAAACTGCAGTTTTAAAAGACTGGAAACAGAAATAATCCTGAAATAATCCTGGAATAATCCTGGAATAATGCCAGTTTACATCTTTAAAGGACTAGAAGAAAAAGCAATTTCTGAGGAATTGTGTTGGAGTTTCACCAAGAAATAGATTGTAGAGACTGAACTTTACATGTTGTCCTTGTCAAACAATGTCCCTGTCCCTTTACCATCATTCCTCATTTCACAATGAGAACAGCCGTCAAACAGGACAGAGAATTAGTTTTTTTTTTTAAATTAGCACTAGATCTGCCAGCCACATTCCTGCTCATATGCCAAACATACATCCAGCCCCATTACACACATCTTCACAAGCTGCACCTCATCATGTTCCTGCACCTTCAGCAGAGACACAGATGCAACCAATTCAATAGCATCTTCAAAATAACAGCCACAGATTCACCTGCAGCAGAATGTATGAAGAAAATAATAAAACATATTGATAAGAGATGATCATCATCATCAGTCGTGTTCCTACAATGTCACTGCTGGTGCATGTTTTTGTGCTCAAATAAAGCTGAGGACAATAATATCTGTTTAGGTAAATACATTTAATATCTTACAGGATGCAGCATTTATTTTTATCAATTATTCTCCAACAATCATTTTTACAAATACATGTAACCCATTTAGAAAGGAAAGAGAAGAAAAATGTTGATCTTGAAATGTTTCTATGCAGATGATGGAGAGAGAGGAGCAGAGCTGCAGAGAGGGTTGAGACGAGGCTTTATTCACAAGATCCATCTAATGGCCTTTACCACACAAAACGGGAACATTTAGGCATCATGGCTGAAAATGGTCCACAGAAAGTTTCTGATGGCCCAAATCCAAGACCAGAGAGTAACAGGTGTTTTCCCAAAGCTTACTGGTTTGGTTTACTGTCTAATGGAGAGAAAGTGGAAGGAGATTGGTTACTGTATTCCAGAAATACTAACAAAGTCTATTGTTTTGCATGAAAGCTCTTTGGAGAAGCTAAAGTTCCTGCCACGTGGCTTGTGGAGGGTATAATAACTGGCATGTCTTTCAAAAGCACTGAAGCCCCATGAAACCAGTAGTTGTCACATAAACGCTTCTCTGATGTGGAAAGAAATGTGGCTTACGCCTCGGTAAGACTATTGATAGTGAACTGCAGAGAACCAGCAGCTGGAAAAGCAACTGGAGAAATGTGTTGGCTCCAGTTATTGGCTGCATCCTCTCCTTGCAGAGAGAAACTCGCCACTAAGGGGGAAAATTGTCAGGTAGGAAATCCTAAAACTGGAGTTTTTCTGTGAATCCTGGAGCTCAGAACACGATCTGATGTCACACTGGCAGAACATGTTAGAAAGGCTGCAAACTCCAAACAAACCCCTGGATATCTGACATGCTGCTCAGAATGAACTGCTGGATTCAATGTCAGAGTGTTTGGGCTAAATATCTGCCCAGACCAAAGCCTCCAAGGACTTTGCAGTGGAACTGGAATATTTCAAAGCAAGAGCAGGCCTCAGTCATCATTCCATATATTGATACAGATGGGAAGAAAAAAGTCTCTATTGCAGAGTCTTTTGTGGGTTTCACTGCTGTGAAGGACACAACTGGGAAAGGCCTCACACTAACAGGGGTACTGGAGAGTTTGGGCTTGGATTTGGCTGATTGTAGAGGGCAAAGTTGCCATAATGGCTCTAATATGAGGGCAATAAACAAGGCTGCTGAAGCTTTAATACAGCAAAGATGTCCAGAGGCTCCATTCATCCCCTGCTGCAGCCACAGCCTGAACCTTTTGTTATGTGATGCAGCCTCATCTAGCAGAGAGTCTAACTGTCTTTGGCACTGTCCAAAGATTGGACACCATCTTTGGGTCTTCTGTGAAGCATTTTATCAATAGTTTTACTGATATGGACATTTAATGCTAGTGCAGCACAAGTTAGTCTGGATCTTCCTGCAGCTTTAGATCACAGTTTTCTTCCTCTTAAACATGAATCTCTTTGAAGCCACTGCTTTCATTTCTTGTTGCTTTCATCGGCTGTAGGGTCAAAGGTCAAGCTGGCGTCTTTCTTTGGCATCTTTTGTGAAAATTACAGCGAAATAAGAAACTTGTGTTTCAGCAGCAGGAATGTTGTAAAGATGGATTGGCGACAGGATGACATGGGAAGCGATTCACATGAGTTTAATGGAGTTTGAGGCCTGAAGCATCAGAGAAAGTTTGGATGAGACGGATAACAGGAATTTGGTCGGCATCTCTCAGAAACAGAGTCGTGTCATCAGCAACTGGACTGATACACGTTTCTCCATCAGCAACTGGGATGCGGCGCATTTTGTTTCCCAGAATAAATGTTGCAAGAAGTTGGGCTGCCATCAGGAATAATAGGGGAAACTGGGCGGCCCAGTCTCTCTCCTCTGGATACTGGGAATCTGGGACAGGAACCAGTTTAACACAGCAGTTACCTTCTTGTAAAGAGGCTGGATATGAAATATGGCCTGAAAGCAAATGTTTCTAAGCTCCCATACGTAAAGCCGTCCTCTAGAGAGTCAGAAGCCTTATAAAAGTCCAACAAGCAAATCAAGCTGTTATCATTGATTGGTTCTGAAGGGTCCAGTAGATCCAGCACAAGCCTCAGGTTGTTTGTGTCTGTGGGACATGAAGCCTGATTGAGATTCATCAATATAGAACTGAGGGTTTGTTTCATTCTTCTGGCCAAATCCAAACTTTCCAGTCATTGTTCAGTCAGCAAATAGGTCTCCAGTTGTCAATGGGTAACTTGTCTTTGCCAGCCTTTGGGATCAGAGTAATAAGGCCTTGTGTTAAAGTAGGAGGCAATTCTCCACCATCAATACTTTCTGAAAGAGCCTGAGAATAAAGGGACTCACATCTTTGACACATTTCTCATCAAGCTACTTGACAGCCCATCACTACCTGCTGATTGGTTGTTTTAAGGCTTCAAATATCCTCTTCTACTTCCTGTAGCGTGAGGTTAGCATCACACATTTTGTTCTCAGATCAACTTCACAATGTTTCATGGAGTCAATCAGAAAAGAAGCTTTTTCATGGGAGTCTTCAGAGGAGTAGAGGTTGTTGTAGGAACTGGAACCAAATGAACCAAGAGTTTTATGGTCTGATACAATCTTGTCATGAACTTTAAGTGAGTCTAAAGTCTCATGAAGTTTAGATTGTTCTGAACCAAAACAGTAGGAAGAACACTGCTCCCCTTCCTCCAACCATCTGGCTCCAGACCTGACAAACGCGCCTCCAGCTTCTGTTTCTATATTTCATTCAGTTTAGTTTGACCTTCACTAAGGAGAGAAAGGTCATCCTCATGAAGGTCATCATGGCTGTTTGTGCTTTTCTCCATGGAGATTTTCTTCCTACCAGACACAACTTTTACTTTAATTGGAGCAATAGAATCAATGATATATGAAACTATAGATTGAAAATCATCTAACAACTGATCTACATCATTACAGCTTAAGGGTGAGGAGGAAGAGTAGATTTGATTAAATGTTTCTGCTGTGTTTTCTGTGAAAGAACGTTTTGTGACAGCAGCTGTTTGTCCAAGTGGGTCAAAGAATAAAGAACCTTCAAAGATAACAGCAAAGTGATCCGACAGGGAGACATTATTTATAACGCTGGTTCTGATTGGCTTTTGGATTTTTTCTCCAAAGAGAAAAATGTTCTGCAGGTTCTGAGTTTCAGGTAGAAGTTCTGAATGAAAGAAATTAAGATTTTCCCTCTTTATGCTTCAAAGCATTGACCTCTGACCTTCATGGGATGGAAATGTTTACTTTAACTAGGACTTTCTGAAAGGCAGAGTTGATGAAAAAATCATTTTAATGCAAATATTTAAATTAAAACAGGAAAAGAACAGAATAAGAGGCAAATGAACCAATGCAGAAGAAAAATGTTTTTATTTAAAATACGAAGAAAAACTGCAGCAAATTTACAAAAGGAAGATTTAATATTCAAATCTGACATGTTGAGAAAAATAGGAGCCGATAGAAACAGAAACTGATCAGATTGAGAAAACTGATCAATATTTCAATGAAATCTGATGAATGAAAGAAAAAAAAAGAGAAACAACATCTGGATATTCAGTGTGAAGCTTTGACTGGAAACAAAGAGAAAAACATGAAGATCCTGGAATAATCCTGGAACAATCCTGGACTAATCCTGGAATAATCCTGGAATAATCCCAGCTTCCATCTTTAAAGGACTGGAAGAAGAAAAAGTTTCCAAGGACTCAATCAGAATCGTTTCACCAAGAAATAGATTGTAGAGACTGAACTATCTGTTCAACAGTGAGAGAGTTCTCTGACAGGAGAAAAACTTTAGACTCTTTAGACTCAAATCAGCTCAGAAACACTGAAGAACCAGAACTGGTCCACCAGACCCAAATCCAGGAATCAGAGGTTCAGTGAATGTGGTGTTGAAGGTGTGGAGGAGGATCAGTGAGTCAGAGGAGACTCTGTAGAAGGACAGAATGCCAGCAGGACAGTCCACATACACTGCTACTCTGTTAGAGACAGAGGAGGAGGAGAGACAAGTTTCTATGGTATTGTGCCAAACAGAGTAACCATTAACATCAGAGCATCTCAGACTCCAGGAATGATCATTATATCCAAACATGCAGTCTCTACTGTTTCCTTTCCTCCTGATTCTTCTGTAACTCACTGATATATCAACTAATCCTCCCCACTCAGCCTCCCAGTAACAGCGACCAGTCAGACCAGTTCTACACAGCAGCTGATTCCTGTAATCAAATCTGTCTGGATGATCAGGATATGACTGAAGCTCCTTCACACGTGTCACCTTCCTGTTGTCTTCAGACAGTTTGAGGTTTCTGCTCACTGTTTTGTGTCGATGGTGAGTTGACAGGAATCTGATGGAGAACAAACACAATCCAGCTGCAGTTATTGATCATTTATTGACACTTTGACTCCTGAATGAGTGATGTGACAGTTTGAAGATGGTTGAATGTGAGCTGCTTTGTTGTCATGAATCAGATGAAAAACACACTTACATTTCCATGGACCTGGAGTCAAGAATCGGCCTCCAGCAGGCTCCACCCTGAAAGGAGGAGGGGGGTCAGACCATCAGTCTCTTTCAGCAGCAAACATGGACATTACATGTCTCTCAGACACACATTGTCCTCCACTGAGACAGGAACAATCAGTAATGAACAAATTGCAGATAAATCATGTTTTATTGTGTTTTTTCTCTGTAACAGTTTAGATTAAATTTGTGATTCTATGCATCAGAATTTCAGGATGACCTGCGTCTCTCTAACATCCTTAACTTCAGTCATTTTCAATAAATTACAATATTTATGAAAAGTATTTCAGTAACTCGGCTCACAAGTTAAACACATCATACAGATTTATTCCCCTCAAACTGTTTTAAAGCTTTTATTTGTTATTGATGATGATTTGTTGCTTAAAGCTCATGAAAACATTTCTGATCAGATTACAGATCAATAAAAACTATTAATGCAGAAATATGGGTCTAATGAAAAATATGTTTAATTTCTGCTGAAGTTGTTTTAAAACCTGACAAACGAGCCTCATGGGAACCATATTCTAATTTATTGAATATGACTGTAAATATGAGATTATTGACATTAATCCAGTTTAACGTTACTGGGACATTCATGGCAGGAGACGCTGCGCTCCATGCAGATCAACTTGTGCTGTGATAAATAACTGAGGTGGAATTGGTGACTGTGGAACCGGAAAACTAAACTGGAACTGGTTCAGACTGAAACTGGGAGCTTTTAATTCCCCAATCCATCCAAAGCTATTACAATCAGATTTATGATGTTCCCAACAGTCCTGCAGCTCAGCCTTAGTTGGATGATGGTAATTATGTCCCTGTAGATTTACCCAATACACATTCATCAGCTTCAGTCTTCTTCATCTTAAAGGAAGCTCACCAGTTTCAACTTGCAAAGCAGCTAAAGGAGATGATCTGAAAGCTCCACAACATGTCCGTAACCCTTGTGTTTGTTCGCTATCAAGTTTTCTCCACTGACTGTCAGCAGCTGCTATATATGCTACACCTCCATAATCTAAGGAAGATCTCATGAGAGCCTGATAAACTCCCAACAGCCACTTCTTGAAGCTCCACATTCCTGTCCAGAAACACAACAAATTATTCACTTTTTACATTTATTTGGAACTAATTCTATTTACTGTCTCCAGGTTAATTTTTCATCAAAGATGACACCTAAAAATCTCACTTTATTCACTTGATCAAGCTTCTGATTATAGAGTTTTAAATTAACCCTCTTCTATAAAAACATCACTTGAGACTTTACAACTGACATCCTAAATCCCCATTTATTGGCCCAACTTTCAAAATGGCCTCCTGCATCTTTTTCTGTAAATATATGAGATTATGCTCCCAGAGAGCCCCATCATCAGCAAATAAAGATTTCCCTATACTTATATCTATCCCATCAAAAATATCATTTACCATAATATTAAACAGAATTGGACAACACACACGACCTTGTGTGGTAGTTTGTGTATCTAGAGGAAAAAGCAACTCTAACTTCCATTTCTCTACCAAACAGAAAATCTAAAACAGTTATAAACCTTCCCCTAAAACCAAGTTTTCTGGTTTAATCAATAATCCGTCTTTCCATAACATATCATATGCCTTTTCTATATCAGAGAACACAGCTATCACCATTTCTTTATTTGTTTCCTTACTTCTGACTTCAGGCAGTTTCACATCCATCGTATTTCTTCCTGCACTAAAACCACTTTGATATGGACAGAATACATTTTTACTTTCAAGAAAATATGATGGCCTTTCTGTTACTATCCTCTCCATTATTTTCCCAGATTGAGATGTAAGAGCTAAAGGTCTATAGTTTGAAGAGTCTGTAGGATTTTTACCTGGTTTCAACACAGGAATTATAACTGACTGTTTCCATGCAGCAGGAATTATTCCTGTCTCCCAAATCAGATCAAAACATTTTAAAATAATAGTAAGCGATATTTCATTTAAATGTTTAAGCATTATATAACAAAGTCCATCTTTTCCTGGTGTTGACTGTTTAGCATTAAAGAGCTTTTTTCAGCTCATTCATAGTAAAAGGCAAATCTGACTCTTGATTTGAGATGATTTTCTTATTAGAGACTCCTGGATTTTCAGCTAAAGTCTAAAGAAATCATCTTTTCCCAACCCGTGATCCTTCTGTAAGGTTTCAAAACTCTGAAATATCCCTTTGTGGGAAAATGAATATAGTATGTAGTTAATCCTTTTGAGGTCCATAGTTTGAATCTGTTATCAGTTCTGTTTGGTGCAAAATCCCAGTCATAGGCACACCATCTCATAATTTTAGATATGTCTCCGATTCTGCAGATTTTAACCAATTCCTGCCAGGACTTCAGGAAGCGACCTGTTATGGAGTCTTCTGGGATCTGCTGTTCTTCCTGTAATTTATAATCACTAAGTAGGGCTGTTATTAGGATTCCTTTTATCATGGTACCTTCTATGTCCTTCCATGCTGCAGTGTATGCAGGTGAGCACAAACAGACTAAAGGTCTCAGTTGGGCTGCATGATAATATTCGTGTAGGCAGGGAAGGCCCATTCCTCCCTTTTCTTTTTTTAATTGCAGAGTGCTTAACTTAATTCTGGCCTTTTTACCCGGCCATAAATACCTCGCTATTAATCGATCCCATTCGAAAAATTGTTTAGATGGGATTCTGACAGGTAGACATTGAAATAAATACAGCAACTGCAGGAGGATATTCATCCTGATGGATTCTATCCAGGAGCTTAAACTTAAAAAGGGAATAACATTCCATCTATGTAAATCTGATTTTATTTTCAAATTTAGTGGCCCATAATTTACATCATATAGTTTTGAGAAGTCCCTCGGCAGCGAGACTCCCAAATACTTGATAGACTCTGCCCCCAATTCCAGTTGTACTTTGTTTTAATAGAAGACGGTGGATCATAATGAAATGTTAATACTTGGGTTTTACTTATATTGATTTTGTAGCCAGAAATCAATCTAAACTCTTCAAGTAACTTCATCAGTTTGGGGACAGTCAGTGTGGGCTGTGCTATACTTATCAATAAATCATCTGTGAACAAGGATAGTTTCTGCTCCGTCATTTTAACCCCCTTTATATCCGCCCTTTTCCTGATCAGCTGACTCATGGCTCAATAAACAAGGCAAAGAGGAGCGGCGACGCACAACACCCCTGTCTCGCATAAAACTGAACACAATTTGTCCATAAAACTTCCTAGGTAGGGATCTATTAACCTGACCCTGTTGAGTCCCCACCAGGGGGTCGAAGGAAAAAGTCCCCCTCCTCAGTCCAGAGGGAGAGGCCCTTACCTGCAACAGTTGCATGTTGGAAAAAAAAAGGCAACAAAAATGTCCCAACTCCAAAGGAAAAAAGGTCCCGGTCGAACCGAGTTACTTTATAGTTTGTTTCCATCACTAGTTACAGATTTGGTTGAAGATATTTCACATTTCCTCCCGCCATCTTCGGTCTGGGGAAGATCCGCTAGATCCCAGAGGGGCCACTAGATCCCAGAGGGGCCACTAGATCCCAGAGGGGCCACTAGATCCCAGAGGGGCCACTAGATCCCAGAGGGGCCACTAGATCCCAGAGGGGCCACCGGTTTTCCTGAAGGCTCGCAGCTTTTCCCTGTAGTTGGATCCCCGGCCGGCTTTAGATGCTCCCTTCGTCGCTCGTCGGTCCACTCTCGTCCAGGACAATCTCTGCATCTGCTCCATGAGCGTCTCCGGAGGTTTGATAGTTGAAACAGTGAACCCTCGTCTCAGCAGGTCCTCTGATGCCTCCTCCACCGTATCGTAGGTTTTGGATCCGTCCTCGTACCTAACGTGTAGCCTCGGGGGGAAGAGGGTCTGGAAGTGGATGTTATTTTCCTTCAATACTTTGTGGATTTCTGCATATTCCCTTCGTCTCGTCAGTATGAGAGGTGGATAGTCGTTATCCAGGTTGATGTGATTTTCTTGTAAAGCCCTTCCTCTGCCAGGGCTTTGCGGAGAATCATCTCTTTAGTTTTAAAGCTTAGGAACCTGATTATGATGGAGCATGGCGGCGCGTCATCTGGCGGCTGCGGCCCCACTGACCGATGGGCTCTTTCGATGTGGAGTTTCAGGGATGTCCTCGTTCAGCTCAAGACCTTGACGGAGTAGGTTTTTGACAAATGAGAACATTGTAGATTCCTTCTCGGATCCCTCAGGAACCCCACACATCCTTATGTTCTCCCATCTGGATCGACTCTCCAAATCCGTCAGCTTGTCCTCCAGCTTAGCGTGTAGCTTTAGCATAGCCGTTATGACCTCCTCCGTGTTTAGTAGCCTTTCTTCTGCTTTCTCAATTCCTCCCTCCACCTCCTCCATTCTGGTATTCACCTTCGCAATTTCTTCTTTTATCATCTCCAGTTGTTCTTTATTTTCTTGGCGAAACCCTTTTAGTTCTCGCAAGATCAGTTCAGTGTCGACCATTTTTAGGCATTGCTCCTCATGGCTTGTTAGCTTCAACATGTTAGCTGCTATTTGCTACTGTGTCTCTTCTCTTTAGTCAGCGTTTATTTCTCAAAATAGTGGTACGATCTTATACCCTCTTAATTATTATATTGGCATATTTACCCAGGTTTCATGGGGGAAATTTCTCTATTTGCTACGGTTCAACTAGGAGCGCTCTTGCTATGCGACCATTGCGGTGGTCTTCCAATCCGGAAGCCATTTTCTTCACTTTTTATGTAATTTATATTTTTTAAATCCTGAAAGTTGAGTTTTGTTTAAAATCTAAAGTTTTTATTTTTCTCTCCCAGAACTTTAACATCCATCTGACCAACATGGAGTTACTTTTCCTCTCCTCTTTGCTTCTTGGGGCTGATTGGTCTGAAGCTCCATCAAATATTGTTTTAAAGTCTTTCTGCCATCAGTAGATCATCATAGAAATCTAACTGAACTTCTTTATTTATTTAGTCAGAGTCCCTATTAAACTATTAAACCATCCCACTCTTTAATTTTCCTTGTGATCCGTTCTTAGTCTGGAGAATATTCCAGATAACTGGGTGATGATCTCTGCCTCCAGATGAGGCGTCTAAATATTTAATAATCAAAATAAGCATTCAGCTTCAAACTAAATGTTTCCCAGCAGACTGACTAAAGACATTTCTCCCTCTTCCTCCTCTATCAGACCTTCTCTGCTCCTGCAGCAGGTTCCTCCATACCTGAGAGCTTCCAGTCTCCAGTGTGGATCCTTCAGTCCAGCCGACAGCAGCTTCACTCCTGAGTCTCCTGGATGATTGTAGCTCAGGTCCAACTCTTTCAGATGGGAGGGGTTGGAGGTCAGAGCTGAGGCCAGAGAAGCACAGCCTTCCTCTGAGACCAAACAGCCTGATAAGCTGCAGACACACAATTCATCACATGATGAGAAAATGAGAACATTGAGGTAGAAACCAAGGACTGGACTGATCATTTTAATGTGAAGAAAAAGATTAATGAATTGTGCTTAATCTGTCAATAAGATGAAAGAGTAATAATGCTCTATTTTTTTTATCTACATTATAAAAATCAACATTTATCACTTATAGTACGGATCAGAACAGAAACATCCTTCATTGATCCACAGCAGGGAGTTCAGGTTTACCAGCAACAAGTTGAAGGTAAATGAAAGAATCAACATTGAAGAAAAGCTAAAATAAAAAATAGGAGACTGTAGAGTAAGGACACATTTACAATAGAGGAATATAAATGCTGTACATTTAATAAAACAGCATTGGTAACATGTGGAATAATTAAGAAAGCCAACCAACTGCTGGGATCTGTAATTATGCTTCTTTTTGCACCTGAGATGCATCAATTTATCAAGAGCCCAGAGTTACCTGAGAGTTTCCAGGTTGCAGTTTGGACTCTTCAGTCCAGCAGAGAGAAGCTTCACTCCTGAATCCTGCAGGTTGTTGTTACTCAGGTCCAGTTCTCTGAGACTGGAGGACTGGGAGCTGAGAACTGAGGACAGAGCTTCACAGCTTCTCTCTGAGAGGTTACAGCCACTCAGTCTGAGGAGACAGGGAGGAAAATATATTATTAAACAATTCACAAATATTTACATATTTTATTTTAAGTCAAGAATGTCCTTCTCGGAAAGACTGAAAGTATATTTACTTCACATATTTTTATGTTGACTTTCATTGTGAACTGGATCATTTTGCAGATGGTCCTCCTGTCTTGAAAAAATTAACAACAGGCAACATGGAGGCTGGCAAGAGAAATATTAAAATTCCTCTATGAACTAAATGAATCCATGTCAGTTTTAACAGAAAGAGTCCAATGAAGCCTGAGAATCAAGGCTGGGCTGAAGATCAGCATCAGGCTCAGTTTGAGGATCAGCATCAGAGCTGGTTTGAGGGAAAACAGCAGCTTGAATCAAAGCAGAGCAAATCTACAGTTTCATCTTTACATGTTTAACTGTTGGATACAGAGATGGAAAACTGAGCAGAAACAGACAAAAACTGTTCCTCTGAGCAACAAGCTAACTATTTTGCTTCAAACTAAATGTTTCCCATCAGACTGACTAAAGACATTTCTCCCTCTTCCTCCTCTATCAGACCTTCTCTGCTCCTGCAGCAGGTTCCTCCATACCTGAGAGCTTCCAGTCTCCAGTGTGGATCCTTCAGTCCAGCCGACAGCAGCTTCACTCCTGAGTCTCCTGGATGATTGTAGCTCAGGTCCAACTCTTTCAGATGGGAGGTTGGAGGTCAGAGCTGAGGCCAGAGAAGCACAGCCTTCCTCTGAGACCAAACAGCCTGATAAGCTGCAGACACACAATTCATCACATGATGAGAAAATGAGAACATTGAGGTAGAAACCAAGGACTGAACTGATGGATGGATGGATCTGTAATTATGCTTCTTTTTGTACCTGAGATGCATCAATTTGTCAAGAGCCCAGAGTTACCTGAGAGTTTCCAGGTTGCAGTTTGGACTCTTCAGTCCATCAGAGAGAAGCTTCACTCCTGAATCCTGCAGCTTGTTGTTACTCAGGTCCAGTTCTCTGAGACTGGAGGACTGGGAGCTGAGAACTGAGGACAGAGCTTCACAGCTTCTCTCTGAGAGGTTACAGACACTCAGTCTGAGGAGACAGGGAGGAAAATCTGTTATTTAACAATTCATAAAACATCTTACTTTCAAATCAACAATGCCTTTTGTTGATTTGAAAGAACAATTTTATTTTACATGATATTTGTTATGAACTGTTTCATTGTATAGTTCATACTGATGCTGAAGGAAGTCTGTTTCTTTTTGTGCAAACACCCAATGGGACACTTTGAAGAGACAATGCACCAAAATATAAACTGAAAGTAACAATGTGTGTCCTTACAGAGCTTTGTTGGAGGCTTTAACCACTGGCAGCAGCCTCAGAAGAACCTCCTCTGAAGCAGAGTATTTCTTCAGGTCAAACACATCCAGATCTTTTCCTGATGACACTAAGATGAAGATCAGAGCTGACCACTGAGCAGGAGACAGTTTATCTGTGGAGAGACTTCCTGAACTCAGAGACTGTTGGATCTCCTCCACTAGAGAACGATCATTCAGTTCATTCAGACAGTGGAACAGATTGATGCTTTTCTCTGCAGACACATTCTCACTGATCTTCTCCTTGATGTACTGAACTGTTTCCTGATTGGTCTGTGATCTACTTCCTGTCTGTGTCAGCAGACCTTGTAGGAGTCTCTGATTGGTCTGTAGTGAAAGTCCCAGGAGGAAGCGGAGGAACAAGTCCAGGTGTCCATTTGGACTCTGTAAGGCCTGGTCAACAGCTCTCTGATGGAGAGACTTTAGTTTAGGTTTATTAAATAATGAAGTTTTCTTAGATGTTTGTCTTTCTTTCATCAGGTTGACTCCAGAGTTAATGAAGGTCCGATGAACATGAAGAGCAGCCAGAAACTCCTGAACACTCAGATGGACGAAGCAGAACACCTTGTCCTGGTACAGACCTCTCTCCTCTTTAAAGATCTGTGTGAACACTCCTGAGTACACTGAGGCTGCTCTGATATCGATGCCACACTCTGTCAGGTCTGATTCATAGAAGATCAGGTTTCCTTTCTGCAGCTGATCAAAAGCCAGTTTTCCCAGAGACTCAATCATCTTCCTGCTCTCTGGACTCCAGTGTGGATCTGTTTCAGCTCCTCCATCATACTTGACCTTCTTCACTTTGGTCTGAACCACCAGGAAGTGGATGTACATCTCAGTCAGGGTTCTGGGCAGCTCTCCTCCCTCTCTGGTCTCCAACACATCCTCCAGAACTGTAGCAGTGATCCAGCAGAAGACTGGGATGTGGCACATGATGTGGAGGCTTCGTGATGTCTTCATGTGGGAGATGATCCTGCTGGCCTGTTTCTTATTTCTGAATCTCTTCCTGAAGTACTCCTCCTTCTGAGGGTCATTGAACCCTCTGACCTCTGTCACCATGTCAACACACTGAGGAGGGATCTGATTGGCTGCTGCAGGTCGTGTGGTTATCCAGAGGAGAGCAGAGGGAAGCAGTTTCCCCCTGATGAGGTTTGTCAGCAGAACATCCACTGAGGTGGACTCTGTAGCATCAGTCAGGATCTCCTTGTTGTGGAAGTCCAGTGGAAGTCGACTCTCATCCAAGCCATCAAAGATGAACAGAACCTGGAAGTGTTCAAGCTGCAGATTTCTTTGGTTTCACTAAAGAAATGATGAACAAGTTCCACCAAGCTGAACTTTTTCTCTTTCAGCACATTCAGCTCTCTGAAGGTGAATGGAAATATGAACTGGATGTTCTGGGGGGCTTTGTCTTCAGCCCAGTCCAGAGTGAACTTCTGTGTTAGGACTGTTTTCCCAATGCCAGCCACTCCCTTTGTCATCACTGTTCTGATTGGTTGATCTCTTCCAGGAGGGACTTTAAAGATGTCTTCTTGTCTGATTGTTGTTTCTGGTCTGTGTGGTTTCCTGGATGCTGTTTCAATCTGTCTGACCTCATGTTCATCATTGACCTCTCCAGTCCCTCCCTCTGTGATGTAGAGCTCTGTGTAGATCTGGTTCAGAAGGGTTGGACTTCCTGCTTTAGCAATTCCCTCAAACACAGACTGGAACTTCTTCTTCAGACCAGATTTAAGTTGATGTTGACAAACTGCAGCAAGGTTGTCTAAATAAACATAAAAATTAAAATCAGGAACAAATAAAAATTATATTTTGAAGAGGTTTGAGTAAATGTGATTCCATCTCTTCAAACTTCAGTAAATGTCTGATTTATCCATCAGGTTAAATCTTTGTAGAAATCCTCTTACTGCTCTGGAGACGGTCAACCAGCTCCTCCTGCTTCATCATCCTCAGGAAGTTCAATGTGATCTTCATCACTGCCTCTCTGCTGCTCCTCCTCTGCTCTTTATCCTCACCTTCTAACACCTCATCATCTCTCTGACTCTCTGAGCATTCTTGGTCCTCTGGAGTCAGAACTTTCTGGATCTTCTTCAGCTCGTTCTTCACAAAAGAAAATGTTTTCCTCCAGCAGCTGGAACAGAATAATAGATGAAGGAAACATCAGAGTGAAATCATGGAGCCAAACACCAGATGGATGTTGGACAGACTGACAGTCCTCTGGTCTACAAAGTGCAGCATGAAGGTAACTTTGAACAAAACACATGGAAAAGTAGTTCTTGTACATTTACAGACCATAAATATGGAGTCCAGTTCTGTTTGATGTTGCTGGATAGATGAACCACTGGGAACCTCTGAGCTCTGCTGGTCCACTCTGTGGAGGAACCAGGAACAATTAGGATGTCAAGAAATATTCATCCAGCAGTTTTCACAGATGAAATCACTAGTATTTCACATTAAAAGTCCTTAATATAGAAAAACAGAACATCACATGAATACAATTCCAAGTTAGAAAGCATATGATGATCTAAGAACCAGCAGAACCTCTGATGGTTCACATCAGCTCAGTTTGGTTGAGTTCCAGCAGATCTCACCAACCACATCATGAAGCATCCTATTCCCTGCTGAACTGCTCTCACAATGCACACAGGAACCAAGTCCTGATGGACCAGAATGGCTTTACCAGGTATTTCACAGTGGGTTATGGAAATATGTCCACCGTTAGTGTGACATGGAGCTGGGAAGCAGCAGATTATCATCATCAACACCCAGCCATGAAGATATGAAGGTGTTGTCCATGGATTTAGGTCTGGTGAGGAAGGGCACCACTTCATTATTCTTTCCTTTTCTGGATAGACACATGGTGGAATACTTTGATGCATGCAATGGAGCATTGTCTTGAATAAAAATTATGGTCTTGAAAGATAAAAACTTGTTCCTGCAGAAACTGTCTTCTAAAAACTGGCAGTAGGTTTGGAAGTTGATTTTGAGTCTGTCTTCAACCCAAAAATGTCCAACTAGCTCATGTTTAATAAAACCAGCCCATACTAGTATCCCACCTCCACCTTGCTGGCATCCGATGCAAAGTGGAGCCCTGTGGCCATTACTGATCCATCTTCAGGCTGTGAAGTAGATTTTTCTTTAAAGAGAAAATATGTTATTTGCATCATACAGTGTTCTTTTATGTATCACATAAATGTAATTGTATCATAGTCAAGATGTTTTTAGGTGCAGCTGCAGAGGGTGTACAAATTAACTGAACAAGATGTGTCTGCTGAAGTTTCCCAGGCGGGTCGTCTGGGAACTTGCTGTTTTTCCCATTCCCTTCCCTGCATGGAGATAGAGTGTTTAGTTTTTGCATCACGTACATGATAGTGAATGAGCGTACAAAGTTGAACTATTCCGTCTGTTTTTCTTTGTTTGGTCCTTGAAGATTAAATCTCTGCCTCTGTTAGCTGAGAGAGGTGAATAAAGCAACTAAGTAACTCTGAGTTTGTTAGAGCAGATTTTGATTTTCGCCTAATGCGGTGTATTTTTTGCTCTCCGTCTGCAGGTGTGTTAAAGATTTATTTTGCTCCCTGAATTTGGACTAGATCTCAGTCTCTGAATTGTGCACTTCACACTGTAGCTGTACATCTCCTTAGGCCCCAGCCTTCCTCTTTAAACAAATACACATCAGCTGATATTCAATACGCCTTCCATGTATCCTGCTAAGAGCTGAAAAATGTGTATAAAAATGATATGGTCAAATCTAAAACTTGCCTAATAATTGTTCACACAGTGTAAGTGTATGTGACAGAATGGACATTAGAAATAATTACACCACTCCCCTTTTTCTTACTTTATTTAAAGACTTGACTATATTCTTAAGCTGCACTTTTCCTACTTGAACTGAGAAATGCATTAAACTGCTGTTACAGCACTTTGTCACTAGTTGGCACATTGAGCACAGTGAGCACTCCTGACTCAGAGAGCCAACAGCAATTTAGCACAGTAATGATTGGTCAGCGGAGGCACTCACTGTTGCTCTTGTTTGTTAACTAGCAAATATCAACTAGTACTACTATTTATATTTTGTCTCTTGTAGGGGAAATGAGCTAGAGTAAAGTAATGAAATACATCTGTGAAATTTTTGAATGAATATTTCTTTTGACCTATATTGTAAATATTTATTTAGTAAGTGAGCCAATGGCAATTTAGCACAGTAATGGCTGGTCAGCGGAGGCGCTCACTGTCACTCAGTTGTTAACAGTGTTCATCAAATGAAAGAACCTTTGAAAACCACACTGATTAACCATTAAGTGTGCAACATGTAGTGAAGCATTCAAACCAGTTTCGAAACTCATTGTTATTAGTTTATTCAGTTCTGCAATGTTGTCTGAAGCTCAAATTTTTGAATCCAATTATATATTTAAGAAGAAACTCCTGCACCTTTAAACTCATGTAATGAAACAACCCCAAATCACTGGTTATTTGTGATTGTTCAAACTAGAGCTGAGAATAACTGAAACTCTTCATCACTACAACTGAGGAAGACTTTCAGATAAGATAACAGAACAAGTTAGGAACAAAGAAAGAATGTCCAACTGGTTTCATGTGAAATAAGATTAAATCATTATGAATGAGAGGGATTGCACAGTGTAGTTATTCCTGTAACATGGAACAGAGAACCAATCAGAGAGAGCTACAGTACAGACTAATTATTTTACCTTAAGAGACGAAAGTGTTTAATGATACCGATTAATCAAGGAGGTCCAACTCAACCTGATCATATCTGTTAAACATGATGCAGCATCACCAGGATGCCTTTAACATCTATTCTTTCCACTTTGGTTCACTGTAAATGACTTTGTTTAGCACTTTATCTAGTCCAGAGGACCCCAAAGGGCCTCAGACTACATTCATTCATTGATGGTGGTAAGCTACTGGATAGTAGCTACAGCTGCCCTTGGGCAGTCTGAAAGAAGAGGGACTGCCATGCACTGGTGCCACTGGGCCTGTGACCCCCGTAAGTAACCAAGGTGGGTGAAGTGTCTTTCCCAAGGACACAACAACAGAGGAAGGTTGAGCAAGGATTGAACCAGCAACCTGCCAATTGTCACAATTCACAATTGTCATATGTGAACATAGAAACGTAGGGAAATGAGCTGAGCTCACACTAAACACATTTGAAATAAAGACATTTCAGACTGAACAGTTTGTACAGTTGCAGCAGTTAGAAACAGCTCAACTCTCTGATGATGGAGATCCAGGAGATTTGAAGTCAATCCATTCATCCTTTGACCTGTCGGTCTTAAAGGACACACAGCTGGGTTCTGGTTCTGGTTTGAGTCTCTGATGGATCCTGATAGAAAAACTCTTATTAAAAATCTTCTGTGGAGTAGATTATTTTTTAATCCACAAACAGATCAACCTGATGTTCTAAATGATTCCCATCAGAACCGGTCCAATCCTTCAACATGTTTCTGATCATTGATCCTCCTGAATAATGTCCAGCATTGTTTACAGAGCAGAAAGATCATTTCTGAGACTAAAATGATGGTTTGAGATGACTAGCAGAGGAGAACCTGACAGAACTTTATTCAGAACCAGATGATCAATTATAAACCATCTGCTTCTGAACGAGAACCACATAAGATATTATTTAGATTAACTGCAGAAATGATTGATAATCCACCATGTTGGATAATGTTCGAAGCTCATAAATTAATTTAAAACGTTTTTTCTTTTTCAGTATTAATCTGTCGTCAGATTTAAAAAATGATCCAAATATCAACCTAGTAAAGAAATTCACTTCTGCCTTTATGTTTTTGTTTTAATATTAATATTCAACTAAATAATGAGTCTGTTTCATCTGGGAGAAAATTGTTTGATGGAAAAAAAGATAAAAGTCATTTAAGTATTTGTGCTTCAAGAGAGTCATGTTAATATAATATTTAATATAACAATGTCCTTACTTGTTTTTTTTCTTTATGTGTATTTTAAAGCTTATGGCGGAAATGTATGTTGATTCTGGTTAAATATTTTGTTTTTTGTAATTCACCAGCAGTATTTTTTTACCTATAGTCCCAATATCTGGCCAGTAGGGGAGCATCACTACAAGAATGATGGTTAAATTGATCTCAGTAAAACTCAGATCAGATATTGAGATTTCTGTTAAATAGATGGACCTGGACATGCACTGAGTAGAGAATGTGGATCTAAATGGATCTGTTTTATTCACTGATGTTCTTCTGTCAGTCAGAATGCATTAAGATCCTGTTGAAGTTTTCCGGTCTTAGTTCAGCAAACTTTAACCATTTTTTTCAATTTATGTATCACAGCATTCAGCTTCTTCTGCAGAAATGTGTTACATATTTTGCTAAATTTTACGACTGTCCTTTTTGAAATATTTCAGCTTTTATGCAGTTTAGCCTCATAAAATCTTCAAAGATCAAGAAAATTTAGGAAAATATTCTATGTTTTCATAACTTACTATTTCTGTCTACTTCAATGTAGAAATTCTATTAAAATTTTAAACAAGTCATGAGACTTTAAACTGTCTGGCGTTTTGATATCTCATAAGATTTTTCCATGAATGCGATTTAAGTTTTATACTGATTTTTAAAAATGTTTTCAGGTTTACAATGCAATTTTAGGATGGATTTCTTGGTAACACTTTATTTGATGGGTTGTGAATAAGACATTTATGACTGTTGTCATTAAGTGTAAAATGTGACACTTATTAGAGCCATAAAAAGAAAATATTTTAGTTATTTTATGATGGTTTGTTTTTTATTGTATTATATTTAGTTAAGAAGATTGATATTTGCTCAGGCCAATTTTATTTTTAATTTTTTTTCAAAAGCTTACTTCCTCTTGGGCCATATATCGTTTTAGAAAAACTATTGATAGATTGCTTAGACACGGATGGATTACCTAGACACAGTGCAGTACAGTTTTTGAGCATGTAAGCTGTGTATTTTTGGGGGAAAAAAGGAAAATGGGATTGTAAAACTGATTTATTATCAAGTTTGTATTTGCATTTTTTACAGGTAAAGAATTTTTGTTAAATTTATGATTTGCGGCGTCCTTTACCTCGAGTGTCTAAGGAATGACACAGATATTGGATTTGTTGCCATAAAAACACTTTAAAACAAAGTTGACATTATCCAAAATGTCTATTATGACAGCTTGACATTAACCCAGAAATCATGAACTCACATAAATTGGTTATAAAAGTATGTCTGATTAAACTTTAGCTTTAATAACATAAAGCTACATAATTTTTAAATGAACTCCCCCTGGATCTGCATAAATGGTTCATTCCTGCTTAGCGTTCTTAACAATGTTCAGCAGCAGACAGTGGAAGATAAGAATGACTGTGGCAGTTACTATGCTGCCAACAAAAATAATAAAATCAGGTTTTCAAAAACACAGAGGGAGAGAAAAAGGTAACAGTGTCAATTTGTAACCCAATTTGTTGTATGTGACTGTTTCTTGTGTGAGGAGAGACATTTCAGTAATCTAAAACTGGTAGAAAAAATTAAAGCAACCTACTTGCATACTGTATGCAGACTGATGGATGTGAAATTCAAGAGCAGTAAATATTGTGCTAGTATCAGTTTTGAACCAAAGAAAGCAAAGCAGTTGCAAGCCTTTAAAATTGTGGCCTTTTTTATGGATCAAATAGACTAAAAAAATTGTAACAGCAGCTACATGGGGGGCCCGATTTAATTTTTTGTCATGGGCCCAAGATTCCTTATGCCGCCTCTGCAGACAGATCCAAATGACTTATGAACCAGCACAAATTCCTCTGCAGATACAACCAGGAGGAATTTGTAAGGCTGTAGGTTCAGACCCCAGCAGTTAAACTGCTGGTATTTTTAGTGGAGTCGTTTGATTTAATTTATTATCAGGCCACAGTCTGTGGTTTTTCTCACTGTGGAGAAAAAGTTTAGAAGTTTATCTGCAGCTGAATAGCCTATTTTAATATGATGATAATTTGACAGGTAAAAATAGTACATGGCATGTTCCAGATCATTGATCCTCCTGAATAATGTCCAGCCTTGTTTAAAGAGCAGAAAGATCAGTTTCTGAGACAAACATGTTGGTTTAAATGACTGAGAGAAGTTTGGTGATTTAGTGTTGAGTTCTGACATGGAGCAGAACCAGGAGTCCTTTCTACTCTGACCATCCAAGGAGGATCTGATGGAGCTTCAATCAGAATCAGATGGTCCATTAGAGACCATCAGATCCACAGAGACTTTATGTTTTTTAGCTTAACTGTGGAAATGGTTAATAATCCACTATGTTGGATAATGTTTGAACCACAGAAATGAAATTGGATTCATAAAATTAATTCATAAAAGCCATTTTTTCAGCAATACTTTGTCTGGAAAATGAATTACATTATATTTAGACAATAATCCAAATTAGGCCTGTCGCAATAAACGATAAATAAATTAATTGCACGATAAGTTAAAACTATCAACCTCATTTTAATTATCGGCTATATCGTGTCATCTCTTACTGTTGATGACATTGAATGAAAAAAGGCTAAACTCCGGTGCTCTCCACTGACCCTCCCTTCCTTATTTCCTTAGTGTAATGCCCAGCGCGCGCTGCGCGATCTGATGTCACGGATTGTCGGTCCATTATCAAAACATATTAACCGACAGAAATCCTAGCTATAACGGTTCGATCGAAACTGCGTTGTGTCCAACAATGGACACAAAATAATAAGTCCAGTTCACTAATATTGAAACCAGGCATTAATCAATTGCTTACTACAATCTACCTGCAATGCATGTGGCGAGTGTCAGTCCTGACTGAATGAAAATCATTATAACCTATTTATGTCACGTTAACGAAGAACAGCTGAAAAGTCACCGGGTTTTCCGGTACTAATTTCGCTCCAACTCCTCCCCTAGTTATTTAGATTTTCTTTGCACGAACTGTTGAATAAACATTCATGTTGTTTCCGATGTCTGCTGGACTTCGGGTTGCACCGTGTCAGCTGTTCGGGATTCCCTCCGTGTTTCCCCTCAGAAAGCAGGAGGGGAATCCGCGCTTTCTGATTGGCTACCGGTCACATTCAACAGGCTGCGTCACTCTCCAGTCTGGGCAAATCCTTGATTTAGATCGGAGCGGCACAACGATCTACCGTAACACACAAGGGACAATCTCAGAACGAAGAACGTTCTAAGATTGTCGTTCAGGGTAAAAAATCCTTTAGTTTGAACTATTGCATCAGACAGTCGGATTCTTCTCTATTAAAATCTAATGATTACTGAAGGGCAATATACTATACAGACTTCATAATCTGCACTCTTTGGTTAAATGCAGTATTTATTTCCACTTTGGCTTTATGTTGTTGAGTTTTTAATTAAGTACATTTATTGTTAATGGAGACTAAAAATCTATTTTATTTTTGGTTTTGGTTGTTTTATTTATTTTGTGTATCAGTCCCAGTGTTAAGTGTTCTTTTGAAATTAAAGTGTATCTATCTTTGGCAGGAAATCGCATGTATTATTACGTAATTTCCATTAAATCAATATAAAAAGGTCTTCAAAAAATATTATCATTTACCGCAATAATTTTTGAGACAATTTATTGCCCAGCAAAATCTGTTATAGTGACAGGCGTAATCCAAATACCAATCTATAAATTAAACTCACTTCTGCTATTTGTGTTTGTGTGTCAAATGAATATTGGATTGTCACAATGAGAGATATAATCAGAACAGTTACAGCAGTTAGAAACATCTCACCTCTCTGATGGTGGAGATCCAGGAGATTTAAAGTCAAGGAACTCATCCTTTGACCAGTCACTCTTAAAGGATACACAGCTGGGTTCTGGTTCTGGTTCTGGTTTGAGTCTCTGATGGATCCTGACAGAAACATGATGATTAAAACTTAATCAGCAAAGAGGAGCAGCAGCAGCTTCATCACCACGTCTGTTCTGGCCTGATATAGTGAACGCTGTGTGAAAAGGGCTGTGGACAGTTAGAGATGGTGACCTCACCTCTGACCTTTGCTCTGGCTCTCATCTTCCCACACAGAGTGGTTTTAGAGGGAGGGACTCCCTCCTCTCTGTCCTCACACTGATCCATGCTGCTGAATCCACATCAGCTCACACACACTTTCTAGCTTCACCTGCAGAGGAAACACACATCATTCATCTGCACATCAACTCTGATCATCCTTTACATCATTAGTGCTGGAAAAAGATCAGCTGCTCCTCCTCTGATTGGCTCTTCTTCTCTGCTTCATATCAGTGTCAGGTGAATGCAGTCAGACAGCAGAGAGGCAGAGGAAGCTGCCATCAGCTGCTGCACTTCTACTATCAGTCCACTAGATGGAGACATGGAGCAACATTTACATTCACTGATTCAACCTGAACAAATAGGAAGTGATTTAGTTAGTTAATTATTAATCTTTACAAGCAGATCAAATGCACCACTAACAATGAACTATTTAGTAATTTGACTGAATTTAACACATTTTACTGTAGCAGCATTTTATTTTGAAAGGAAGCAGGACAAACTTGTGTTTGTCTTTAATGGTGGAGACCAGAGTTTGATTATAGGAAATAAAAACCATGAATCAATTTGTTCAGAGAAGGAAAAAAAATCTGATGTTGATCATGTTTGATTCTAACTCATCAATAATCCTGCAGATTAACCTTCAAACAGCATAGATTAAAGTTTGATCTGAAATTATAAATTCACATTTAATTTGTGAACATTTATCTCCAAACTTCAGAGAGAAAAATAATAACCAGAGATTTGATATTCTTGAAGACAAAGTTTTAGTAGAAAACAAAGCAAATTTACAGTTTCTTCAAATGATCCAAAGAGTTGAACAAGAATATGTGATCAACAAACTGAGACCCAACAGAACCAGACTGGTGCCAAACATGAACAGGTGAGTTTAATCAGGAAGTAGAAATGAGACCAAACTGGTTTGACTGGAAACTGTCAGAGGAAAGTTTATCTGTTAACGTCTGAAGATATAAAATCTACTCATAACTCCCAGTTTGAACACAAACATTCTGCTTCTGTTATTCTACTGATCCAGGTTCTGTTCAGCTCTAATGGAACAAGAACCTGTTTTAACTTGGAACCAACTGGACTCTTCATAGGGGATTTGTCTCCCTCTGGTGGAGAAACTACAACCTGCCTGATGTCTGATTATTAAACAGATGAATGATTTTAAATTATCCAAATTGTTTTTAAAAACGTGACCAGAACCAGAACCAGAACCAGTTCTGCTGTTCAGCACATGAATAAAAGATAATTTGTTCCTCAGCAGCTCTTAAATGAACTCAATACAACGGCAATAACATATTACATTGAGTCATTTATTAATGACCTGAACCAAAAGACTGAGTGAAAAAGTAAGTCCATTCTTTCTGCTTCCACAGCAGGTCAAAGGTCAACATCTGCTGATCTAAGTGAAAGCTCAACTTTAACCACTTTTTCTCTTTAGCACTAAACAGAAATTATTATACTGGTTCATGGAATTATGGCAAACAAAAGTAAAAACTAAGAAACAAGAACAAAGGTGTGCAGCTTGTTGGATGTTTGGAGGAGAACCTGAACATTCAACCTCCAGGTTTTGCAGGAGATCTGGATTCTGACCTCAGTAGCTAAAACAATGACACAGATGAAACCAGTGACTCCTGAAAATGGGATGTTTGGATCTGATCAAGTCTGTAGACTCCACTGCAAATTAAGGTAGAAAGTTTACACTGATAATGTAAAAGCTGATCATCCTTTACATCATTAGTGCTGGAAAAAGATCAGCTGCTCCTCCTCTGATTGGCTCTTCTTCTCTGCTTCATATCAGTGTCAGGTGAATGCAGTCAGACAGCAGAGAGGCAGAGGAAGCTGCCATCAGCTGCTGCACTTCTACTATCAGTCCACTAGATGGAGACATGGAGCAACATTTACATTCACTGATTCAACCTGAACAAGTCTTATAGTTCACAATTAGTAATTTCTACAAGGGATCAAATGCACCACTAAAGATGAACTATTTAGTAATTTGACTGAATTTAACAATTTAAAAATAACATTACTTTATTTTGAAAGGAAGCAACTTTCTGACTTTAATGGTGGAGACCAGAGTTTGATTCCAGGAAATAAAACCAAGAATCAGTTTGTTCAGAGAAGAAAATAAAGGAAACCAGATGTTCAGCAGAGAACTTCAAACAGCAGAGATTTGGTTTTTTAGCTGAAATCAGAAGTGAACATTTTCTCCAAACATCAGTGCAGAAACAAGCAGGAATATCCTGATGACAAAGTTCAAGTAGGAAACAAAGCAAACTTACAGTTTGTTCAAATGTTCCAAAGAGTTGATGAAGAAAATCTGAACAACAAGCTGAGACCCAACAGAACCACAGTAGATCCAGACTGGTGCCACAAATAAACAGGTTAGTTTAAACTGAAAGTGTTGTGAGGAAAAATGAGCCCAGACTGGTCTGACTGGTCTGACTGACTGGGAGTCAGAGGAAAGTTACTCTGCTGATGTTGGAATCTATCTGTCAATCAATCAAATTTTATTTGTATAGCACATTTCAGCAAGGCATTTCAAAGTGCTTTGCACCATAAACACAAAGTCATGCAACATAGAATCAACAATCAAAAAATTAAATTAAGTTCCATCATTAAATTTGTAATTGATTACGTGTCAAATCCGACTCTAAACAGGTGAGTTTTCAGTCGAGATTTAAAGAAAGTCAGGGTTTCCGCTGTTTTACAGTTTCTGGAAGTTTGTTCCAAATTTGTGGTGCATAGATGCTGAAAGCTGCTTCTCCAATTTTTTTTTGCTAATAAAATCTTCCAGTTTATTAGCTGAACCAGAAGAACTGAGTGTCTGGCAGGTTGATACAACAACAGCAGATCTTTGATGTATTGTGGTGCTAAACCGTTCAGTGATTTGTAAACTAACAACAGTATTTTAAAATCTATTCTTTGAGCTACAGGGAGCCAGTGGAGGGACTTTAAAACTGGTGTTATGTCTCTATCTTCCTGGTTCTAGTGAGAACAGGAGCAGCAGCTTCTGGATCAGGTGCAGCTGTTTGATGGATTTGTTAGACAGGCCTGTGAAGACGCAGTTGCAATAATCAATGCGACTAAAGACAAACGCATGGATGAGTTTCTCTAGATCTGGCTGAGACATTAGTCCTCTAATCCTGGAGATGTTCTTCAGGTGATAGAAGGCCGACTTTGTAATCGTCTTTATGTGGCTCGCAAGGTTCAGGTCAGAGTCTAACGACACGATCACTTCTCATACATCTGGATCTGCTGTTATTCTGCTGATCCAGGTTCTGTTCAACACCAATTGAACCAGAACCTTTGTAACTTGAAACCAACTGAACTCTTCATCAGTGGGGGTTTGTCTCCCTCTGGTGGTGAAACTCTTACCTCCGTATTATCTGGTTATTAATAACATATTAAGACCTTGTTAAATGATTCGAAAACAGCTCTTGAAAAATTAAGAAACCTCTTCAAATGACCAGTTTCTCTGATTTTACTTTTTTATACATATAAGTTTGAGTAAAATGAACTTTGTTCTTTTATTCTATGAACTACTGACAATATTTCTCAGAAATTAATTTATTAGCAGAAAATGAGAAATGGTGAAAATAAGGAAAAAGATCTCAAATAATGCAAAGAAAACAAGTTGATTAGAAACAACAATACTAATATATGAACTCAAGAGAGATCAGAAATCAATATTTGCTGATTAACCAGGAGGTTTTCAATGAGCTTCAGTGCAGTGGCCTCTTCATTTCTTCCAGAGCTGCATGTCAGAGACGGTAAAAAGTGATCAGAACCAGAACCAGTTCTAAGGTTTCATTATGAATGACTTCAGGGTTTGTTTGTTTCTGCTCACCTGGAGCACCAGCCGGGTGGAGTCAGTCTGAATTCTTTCATCTAAAGAGAACATTGAAGATCCTCCTGGAACAAATGGAGCTTTGGAAAGAAATCAGCAGGAAGTGAAAGAAAAATGGATCTTCATCACTTGTGAAGTGAACGACATCAGAGTTGGATTCAGTGGAGTCACATGAAGATCAGAAAACTGAGGCTAGAATAATAAACATCATGTTAAATATTAGCTTATATTGCTCTCAGTGAACTTTATTTGCTGGACTTTGATGAGAATAAAAAAGCTATGATAATCCTGATGTTACTATGAAGGAGTGTTTCTCATCCAGTCATTTATTAAACTTGCCTGATTCTGTCTCACATAAAGCTCCACTGGGACATCAATATGTGACTGAACAGTTCAGTCAGTTTAGCTCATTTTAGCAGAGACTGAAGGTAACAGACTGTGGGATAATTGAGTTAGGCTCATATGAACATTCATGGTTTGTCTGCACCAAAGCAATGTTAGAGTGGGAGATCCTGGATGTGGAGTGAGGGAGGTAAACTGGGTTACTGCTGACCAGCAACTCCTTCCCATTTCCTTAAACTACATCCACCTGCAGGAACAAGGAATGTGGCTTTATGTCCACATCTGAAGCAGTGCTGACAGATATCACCCTGCATGCTTGGAATCCTTTAGTCCTCACAGATCTGCCATTAAACTGTAGATATGTTTAGAACTGCAAAGTGATAATTTAATGTAGCTGTCCCAGTAGTAAGGAACCTGAATTATGTGGAAACCTTAAATGTATGGATTTTATTGCAGGATGATGCAAAATGGCCAAGAGAACAAATGCAGAAAATGCTTTTCAATCTGTACCATTAGAAATGGTATAAATTGCTTTGCAGATCAGACATCAACTCCAACAGGGGGATGGATGGGACAAGAATTTTCCTTCCAAATATGAAAATGTTTAGATTTTACTTTAGACCTGGAAATGTAAATTTGACATAATATTTTCAGAATCATAAGTAGATCTGGTAAGGAAGTAAACCAGAGCCTCATGATGCAACTTGTATATTTGACCCATTTCACTCAAATTAAAAACATTCAAAGGGATTTTTTAACACTGATGTTTTAATTCAAAATTTCTTGTGAATCAGTTCCTTCAGATACACATCATTTCATTCTCCTTCACTGTACAAGGCTATAAAAAGTTCACAGCAACAGCACAAACATACAAAATAGTCATTTTTACCCAAATTTATTTTTTTTTCCTCCTCTGCTCTCCTTAAATACATCTGAACTCTGGTGAGGAACCAGCCATAGCAAAAAGATTCAAGTCAGTGTTTACAATCTTATTTACAGAGAACATTGATCAAAGTGCATTGAAGAGAGTCCTGATTTACAGTCACGTCTCTGAGGGAGGAAATATATTTACACTGTTTACAAACGCTGCAACCATGGTGATCTCAGCAGCAGCAATAATAATAATGCAATGAACAGAAGAAACCTTAATGTCAGTCAGCAAAGCATGATCAGAATATTAACAATCTGTTTCATAATTAAATACTTTTAGTCTCCAGACTTGTTCCCCGTTGAGACCTGAGAACTTTGACCCGGTTTGAATCGGAACCAGGAAACGGGTTGATGAAGACGCCTGGTTCTTCAGAGTTCAGTCCAGGCTGGACATGAAAGACCCTCAAAGACAACTGTTTCTCTGAACAGACGGCAAAGACGACGTCGGAAAAGCAAGAATAAAATTCCTCAACACTGTGGAGTGAATGTGGAAAACTCATGGAAGTATTCACATAATAAATAACATTTCCTCTTCACCACAGATCAGGACTTAATGCACTTCTGAAGCATGTGGTTGAACTGTAAGGTCCGCCGTTACGGCGAACCGTTGGCATCGTAACACGGAGGAGGTTTCCGGGTTTCCGCAAGGAGAAGAAATAAAAACCAAAATCCTGAGAACGATCAGGATAAATCATCGTCTGTGCTCACTATGGAAATCTGTGAACAGAAACGGAGGAAGGAAAAGATGGGATTTTATTTAACTTTGTGAGGAAATGGCAGCATTTTCAACCACATCTCAAAATATTGACTTGAAGATTTCCAAATATCAGATTTTAAAAATTAAACTCACCGCTGGGTAGGTGTGGCCCACGTTGGCGCCATGGCGGGTGATGTCGATGTTGAGGTCTTCTTCTGTGGTTTTCAAGTAGACTGGGTTGTCAAAGTTCATGCTCTTCTGGTTCTTCAGCTGCCAGTTCCTCCACATCAGGTAGGCGCCCGCCGCTCCGGCCATGGCCAGCAGCACTGCAGCAGAGACACAGGCTGCTGGGAAACAGATTTGGACCTCATGTTTGACCTTAGAGGAGGAGGCAGAGGCACTTACAGACAGGTAGGATGGCCCAGGCAGCAGCAGAGCCTCTGGCTGTGGAGTCCACCTGGATAGATGTGCTCACATTGGCTTCTGGAAGAGACAACAAAATCAGTAACTTCCATAAACCTTAAAGAGTTTAGGATAGGGTCATGGTCTACACAAACCCTGCAAAACTCATTCTTAGATAATGTTCAAGTTGATTAGTTCATGAGCCGTTTTAAGACTTCTTGTCACCAATTCCAAAATAAAATCTAAACAGATTCACCACTGTACAATTGATAGCTTTGAAAAGTAGAAGTGGAGCCTCCTGCAGAAACGAGCAGCAAGTGGTTTCTAGATTACGGTTGTCTTTTCCAGCAGCCATTGTACAGTGCAAAAAGCAGTAAAACCTGCTGGGATGTTTCATTTGGAGGGTTTTTATAAAGGCTCATTTTCTGAAGCAAAAAATATTTGCCAAATATCAGCTTGGTGTAAATCTAAAGCTCTCAATCAAAACGAGCTTCAGCGAATTCCTGCATTAATCTTTACAAATGCAGAATAGGGGGTAAAAAAAGGTTCCAATAGCAAAACTAAAAATCTTCCAGCAGGTTTTGAGGTTTGTAAACTACCTGAGGACAAAAGAATGTAGGTTTTGTTTGAGCCAAATATTGCATGTGTACTTCCCATTTCACCACTAGATGGCGCTCCTGTACTAGATTAATTTGTCAGAGCTTTAAACCTCTTCCAGCAGCAGAGAGGTGATGACTGAATGTCACATGGATTGTTCAGCATTTAGCAACAAGTCAGGGATTCCTCATGTTTCTGATTAAGATCAAAATTACTTCAGTAAAAATAAAACAGGGAATTTAAGTTCTTCCAAGAGTTTCCAGTTTGAAATGATCCACTGAACATTATAATCTCAGCTGGATTAGATTTGAGGAATTACAGGTTAATTTCAGCTCTTAGATTCAGTCAGGACCAAAAGCAGCAGAAGTTTCAGTTAAAGCAAAGAGAAGGTTAATTCAGAAAAATCTTTGCCAGGAGGAGAAAACGAAGCTACTTGATTTGAGAGCCCAGCATGCTGAGATGACGGCGTTAGGTTTTACCTTCGGGCTGCGTTACAGCTTCACTACCTCCTCACAGGAAGAGTCGCTGTCACTAGAGAGCAACAACAAAACCTTAAGCATTCAGGTCGTCCCATTTCGAGTTCTCTTTGAATGTAGACCAGATCTCTGGAGAGTAAACTGGTTTATCTGATGCAAATCAAGAGGATGGGAGAGTCGCTGCAATCTGCATGAATGGTTTCACCATCCTGTAATAAACGACTCACACTGGGAAGTCTGGTCCTTTTGCCTGGAAAGGCCAGTTCATGTGGGGAGGTGTGAATGTGGAACTGAACTCTGGTCCACCTACAAACATCGGCCTGTTTGGTTGAAGTGAAGGCTGGTGCAGTTTGAATGCATATGAACGAACCACAGATTGTTCCTAAAGCAGGAAGTGAACTACAGCGTAGGGCATTCTGGGTAAATACAGTGAAACAAATGCTAGCTAGTTTAGTGCTAACGGGAGAAATGGCTTGTGGTCTTTTGCCAAAGACAAAATAAAACTAAAATCTGATGTCACTTTTTGTGATGAAGGTTATTTATAGTAATTTATTGACTATACTGGAGCCTTTGGTCTTACTGCACAAGGATCAGAGGCGTCCTCACACTGTGTGCATAAACTTCTATTTGAGTTCTGCAGCCAAATCTGGATTCCTAATGTAGAACAAATTGCAGGGTCCATTTTGTTAGATAATGCCACATACAGCATATTATTAGGCTCTGAAAACAGTCAGTAATGATCATATTCCTGTGAATTATCACAAATATCAAGAAGCTGCTGACATTTTTGAGGAGCTTTGAGTTTCTCGGTTCTGATCAGTCATTCTGTGAAGAGGAAAATAAAAAGCTTTCTTCATGAAATGTAAACAAATCTCCCCACTCAAAGCATTATGGGATTTCAAGTTTCTCATTGTAAGCAATGAGAAACTGAAACGTCTATGATTTCAGCTCCAACTGGAGAAAAAACCTCCACTGATCTGTAACGGCGTGAACAATAAAAACAGTCGTTTGTCGCTGTGAGTTGAGCTTCTGTTCCCTTTGTGTTTCTAACTGGATTAGTCGGCCGGAGCAGCAGCCTCACAAAGCTCTACAGTTCCCGGTCGGCCCAGCTGGAAAATGGGCTGGACGGGCAGGAATTAGTCTTAAAGGGACAGGCACCCATTGTCACTGCAACCAACAGAGGTTCAGCAGAGAGCTTCAGTCCTGCTAAACCTCCAAATGGGATTTAAGTAAGCTTCCCAATATAAAGAACTAAAATTGACCAAGTTTAGGGTAAATACTTTAACGAAATGTGGAACAACCAGAAGCTAAAGGGGAAAATGGAAGCAAACTCAAAGGTGATGAAATCAGGAAGGAAGTAAAGGATGCAGTCGAGCTGGGTGATAAAATTTAGTTTTTAAGGTTCGATATCTGAAAGATATTGATTCCCCCTGTTCTGTTGGGTTTTTTGAACCGACAACCTCAGCATGTTTTATACTCCCAGTTAAAACTCTTAATCCTCCACAGATTCTCAGTTCCTGCAGTTTGTTCTGAGCGCCGTCATGAAGACGGTCCAGCGATCCGCGAGTCCCGGCTGGAACCAGAGTCCAATTAGTGCTGCGGATTCAGCTGTCAGGTTTCTGTTGGGTTTGAAAAGGCTAATCTGTGAAAGGAGCGAAGCCGCAGGGAAAAACAAAGCGAGTCTCTAAGCAACCGGTCGTCCAGCAGGAGTGAAGGCAGCGCCGCTGCTCTGCCTTCACTCCTGCAACCGCTAATTGTTGCAAACAATCCTGGAGCCGCTGCAAACTGGACCACTGCAGACATTTACCCACAACTTAAAATTCAAGACGCCGCTTCCTTTTCTCCTCTAGAAGCCTTAAAAACAGGCGAGTGGTTCTTACTATATTGAAAACAAAAAAGACTTCAGCAGTGGAAAGAGGTTGATGTTGAAAAGCTGCAGCAGCAGAATCAGTGTTTGCATTTCTGTGCAGAGCTCACCGGGTCTGCAGCGCTGGCCGTCTGCTGCCAGCTCCTGGCCTGCAGGACACACGCAGCTGTACTTGGGGGAATGTTTGTTGATCTGTGGAGCAGGAAGACACAAGAAGCTGCAGCCGCCATTTTCACTTTTCTCTGTGCACCAGTTGGTACCTGCAAAAAAAACATGAATAAATCACTGAGTGTAACTGAAGCCCAAATCAAGCTGGAGAACTTGTTCCACACCAGTTCTGGGTTAAACTGGGTGACCTTTGACCCTCACCAGCCAGCTGGATCAGCTCATGGTAGACGATGACGTCCTGAGGGTCGTTCAGGTTGCTGGCGAGCGTGACAACATCAGAACCAGAGAACTTGTTGGCGCCGAAGATGGCTTTGTTTTCACCGTCCGTCCAGAAAACCCGATCCTGCCAACAGAACCAAACATGGCCGACTTTCATACAGAGCTGCAACTGATTATTTCAGTAAGCAATTATTCTGATCAATGGTAATTTTTTTTTTTTTTTTTACAGATTTTCATTTGACTAAATCCTTTTTGTACAATTAGAAATAATTCTTTAAACCTTTTATTGCTTAAAACTTTGTATTTTACTGTTATGTTTTATGATATGAAGAGTTTTGAATTTGCTGAAATGTGCTAAACAAATAAACTTTACTAAAATGCAGCAGCATTTCTTCAGTAAGTCTAAATGAATGAAAGCTGAAGGCCAAACGAACCTCGAACACGGTGAGAGCGAATGGATGAGCCAGGAAGTCTGCAGACTGCAGCACTTTGTTCCTGTTGTCTCCGTTCAGATCGACGCTACTGAGCATGTGCAGCTTGGAGTCGACCCAATACAGCCGGCCTTTGATCAGATCTGAAGACACAAAAAGATCAAAAACAGTTTCAGAAACAGCTTCAGATCTAAATATTCCACCATAAAACAGATTTTTATAGTTTCAGCTGAAGGCTTTTATTTTGGAGGCGTTTTGCCTCATTCCTACCCAGTGTGATCCCGTTTGGCCACTGGATGTCAGTCGCCACCAGAACCTGCCGGTCCGCTCCGTTCATACCAGACTTCTCGATCTTGGCCGGCTCTCCCCAGTCAGACCAGTACAGAAACCTGAGACCAGTACAGAAAACGTCCGGTCAGCAGATCAGATCAGAGTTCTGCCAGAGGAAAAACCCAAACCGTTTCCACCCACCCAGATAAAGGATCCACGGCGATGGAGGCGGGTTCTCTCAGGCCCGTGTTGAACAGAACCTTCCGTTTGGTTCCGTTGAAGTTTGCCACAGAAATGGTTTTGGTTCCCAGATCGGACCAGTACAGGTTCTTGTAGACCCAGTCGACGGCGATCCCCAGAGGAGTCTGGACGTTGTCGATCACCTTCTTGTGGACGCCAACGTCTCCTCGCTTGTCCAGGACGGTGCTGAGAGAAAAGGAAACGCTCACCTTCATTTTAAATGATTTACAGTTCAGATTTATTAGTTAAAACTGAAAGTGATTTTAAAGACAATACAGCAAATGAGCCAAAACGTTTCATTTTCCTGCACAGTCTGAGAAATATCACTGCGACCTGAAGTGAAGATAATCAGATTTTTTTAAACTCCTATTCGACCTGCATCTCATCTTTTCATGGCAAAATTTAACATTAAAGCTGCAAAATGCATATTTGAAGAAAAAAAGAAAAAAAAAAAGCTTCAGATATTTAAAGATAGTTATATTGAGACAAAGTTGAGGAAAGTAAAATCCAGCTGATGTTTGTAAAGCCTGATTCTACCTGTATATGGCCCTCTGACCCAGGTCGGCCCAGAAGATGGTCTGCTGGTTAAAGTCAGCATCCAGAGCTGCTGCGTTTCTCTGCTGCTCCACGATCTGCGTGTACTCCTTCCTCTCCAGACCCAGACGGCGAATATCACGGCGGTTGGTGAAGATCAGGCACGGCTCCTTACCTGAACATGGAGAAAAATAGAAGTTTGTAAAAACCAGTAAAAGGTGAAAACATCTAAAACTAAAAGTTCCTGACGCTCACCAACAGCCTTGCAGACGCCGGTAGCCGGATCCATCTGGTAGCCGTTGTGGCATTCGCACTTATAGCCTCCCTTCAGGTTGACGCAGATCTGACTGCAAATACCAGGATTCATGCACTCGTTGACGTCTGCATCAAGAGAGGAAGAGACGCGATTAGGAGTGAAAAGCTGCACAACCAACACCTTACAAATCAAGTTTTCTAATAAATTTAGCAAACAAGACATTTAAACCTCTGATCTCAGTCATGTTTCTGACCAGCTTTTAAATATTCCAGCATTCAGTTTACAGCTGGTTGTACATTTGGGAGGAAATTAACACTTCTGAGTGACTGGAGAAGTTTATGCCAGGAAGGATGAGGATTTACAGACAGAAGCCAGAGTGTCAGAAAACGACCTGCAGGATTTCTGCTTTAAAGCTGAACGACAATCAGAACATGAATCCTGCAGCATCGGACATTCTTCTAGGGATCAGGACTTTAATTGAAATTAAATTAGTCAATTTTCAGCCTGATTTCTTCTTTGCAGCACAACTTAAAGTTCCTTCCTGAACTTGTCTGGTGATCAGTGGGTTGTACCTCCACAGGTCTTGTGGTCGATGAGCTGCAGTCCAGGTGTGCAGTCGCATTCAAAGCCGATCACCATGTCTTTGCAGATGTGGGAGCAGCCGCCGTTGTTCAGGAGACACTCGTTCACATCTGTGACAAGAACAAATGCCACAGTTTACAGTAGGAGCAGCAAAAAAGGCGTTGATAGGTATTTATGAATCTACATAAAACAAAGTGAATTTTATGAAGGCTTTTGCAAAAGGAGAGAAACCAGCAAACTGCTGCTTCAAGCCGTTCACTGAGCCCTTTGTTAGGGCTTTTTATTAAAAGATAAGGGAAGGCAGTAGAGACAGTCACAGTCGGCCTCCAGTAGGAAATATTCCGGTTGATAAGGTCTGAGAAACACCGTTAACCGTTTCACATGGAAACACAGGAAGAAAAGGCTTCAAAGTAAGTTTATACATTTCAGCAGAGGAAGAGAATACTTTAAATTGAAAATCACAATATAATGAATATAATGCTGAGTTAATGATCTAAAATAATAATGTTTCTACAAAAACGTAAACCGGTGCTTCACACAGATTTGCTTTTAGTAGTTGATAAGCCTCTGAAAACTCCTTCAGACTAGCAAGCAGCATTTGGCAAACATCTGGTGGAACAGCTGAGTTTATTATAGGAGCTACTATAATTAGAGCGGCCATGCTGTGATGACTTCCTGAAGTCGGTTTCAGAAAGCAGGAGCTCTTAAAGAGACAGAGACCCAATTTCAAGGTGTTAAATCTGGAAGTAAAATTTTTTTTAAGTCTTGTTTGATGAATATAGCATTTGTATTTTAGTAACAGTTACTGGATTATGCTATAAAATGTAACAAACATTTAAAGGAGGATCAAACTCTACTGTGCAGGTTAAGAAATTGAAACCCCATAAACACCACAGAAGCTGCAGATGTTCATTCATAGTTATCATAATTTTTCCATATTTAAATCAAACTCACTGCACTCTTTGATGGGCTCGTCGCTCCAGTCTGGACAGTCTCTGATCTTGTTGCACACTTTGCTCATGTCGATGCATTCTCCGCTGCGACACTTGAACTTCTCTGGCCCGTTACACTGAGTCACTGAAAAACAGCAAATTAATCCAGATTATCACTAATCCAATATGAAGAAATTCACTTCAATGCTAAGACCTAGCATGAAGACGTTGGATTCTAAAACCAGATTAAAGTCTTACCGTTCCTGCAGTTGATTTCATCTGAGCCGTCGCCGCAGTCTCTGATGCCGTTACACTGTCTGCTTCCCAGGATGCAGCTTCCATCGTCGCATTTGAACTGATCCGGCCCACAACTCCGCACAGCTGCAAACAAAACCTCCATCACTTTCTGCTAAAGAAAATCTGTGAAACGAAGCAGAAGCTGGGAGTCGTTTGGACGGCGCAACGTACGACAGTTCGCCTCGTCGCTGCCGTCCTTGCAGTCGGGGTCGCCGTCACATCTCCATTTTTTATGGATGCATTCTCCAGAGCCGCACTGCATCTCGCTGGGCAAACACTTGGCAGGCGGCGTCGGGTGGCGGCCGCAACGAGCCGGAGCTTCGTCTGACTGGTCCTACAGAAACACAGCAAACACTTTAAAATGAGAATATTTTACTCAGATGCTAATATTCCAGCTAAAATCAGAACCTTTTGTTTTGCTAGAGCTTTGACGCATCACAGAATCCTAATTATGATTAGATGCATAGATGTGAATTAATGAAAGTTGCACACTTCATTCATACTGTAGTTTTCTAGATTGAATTTTGTTTTTCTACAACATAAAATTTGCAGATGAATAAATGTACATTAAATGTCCTGATTACTGCATTGTAAGAATTTAGCAAGTTTGCAGTTTTTAAAAATTTACGAGCAGATTGAACAAATCTGGATTTTTTTCACACCAATCCACACGTCAGGTTTCCAGAGTGACGTTAGTCTAATACCAACGTGTTTTCCTGCTTCTATTCATCTCAACTCAGAATTATTGAAATAAGCCATTTTATTTTATGCATCATTTAAGTTTGCTGAAGGAAAATGAAAATTGGAAATTAAATCGGGTTTAAAACAATTGTTAGGTTTTTATTTTTAAGTAGCATCAAATATAGACTTTGCAGCTTATTTGAAGGGTTTGTATTAATGTGTGATTATTGACAAAGATAGAAATTTTCCACATGCATATTTTAAATAAAAAGCATCATTCTGTTGCAGAATTCTTCATTTTAAATCATATTTTGAGACAACCGTCTCATTTCTCATGAGAAACTAAATTCCTCAGAATTAAAGTACTTCAGTCCTGATGGTTCACCTCCTCATTTCCGTTTCCTCTCACCTGGCAGTCGACGTCGTCGTCACACACCCAGCTGGCCGGGATGCAGGACGCGTTTCCACACTGGAACTCACTGGGAGCGCAGGAAGACGGCGCGCAGCCCACCTCGTCTGAGCCGTCGCCGCAGTCGTCCTCGCCGTTGCACACAAAGTTCTTGGAGATGCAGCGGCCGCTGGCGCAGGTGAACTCGTTCAGAGCGCAGGTGATGTTACCTGGGGGGAGTCGGAGTGTTTACTTCAGTTTCTGAGTTTAACTGAACGAGGTCTGATCCACTCTGCTGTTCCACGTCCACTGAGGCAGAAGCTGCAGTTGTGAACTGAGCCAAGCAGGTTTCTGCAGCTCAGCATCTCAATCAATACCAGCTGATCACGCTTCAGGGAACCCAAGAGCCTCTGCAGAGATATCTGGAGTTTTCCTCAAGCGCTTCATCAATAAGACAGGAGGCGTGGCTGAACTGCAGTACAAACCCAAATCACTGCAAGCGCAGGATGTTTCTCACCAGGTTGAGAGAACGATTTGAACTCCTAACTTTCACTGTATGAGAAATTTTCATGAAGTTTCTGCAATAAGTTAAAACAAAATGGCACTTAATTGTGAAGTTGAGAGAAAACGATGCATGCTTTAACAATGAAACTACAAGTTAGAAAAGTGTGGCATGTATTGTCTTAGAAAAAACTATTTCAGGTAAAAATCACTCAGTCAGGTTTATTCATGAATTGCGCACAACTCAGAGCTCATAAGACAATCAATCCAGTCTGGATGCAACATTAAATGTTAGCTTCTGTTAGCTAACATTTAATGCAGCTGGAGTTACAAATGATTACCTTCTCAATCTATATGAAGTATTGATTATTACTGTAAAGCACTTCAGACTTTTTGTTTCTCAAAGTCCCAGGAGAAAACATTGGACTGCTATGAAAGCCTCATCTTCAGGTTTTTCTGCAGCACTTGGATCATAAATCATCTAAAAGTCGATGCGTTGCTGCTGATTGCAGCTGCTAGACGTTCAGCTCAACAGAGAAACGACTGATTCAAAAGGTCAAATAATTACTGAGGAGTTGAGGGGAGAAAACAGGAAGGAAAGCAGCTTCCACCCACCACAGTTGACTTCGTCCTCTCCTTTGTCGCAGTCCTTTTCTCCGTCGCATTTCCAGAAGATGGGGATGCAAAGCGTGGTTCCCGGGCCGCAGCTGAACTCGTTAACGCGACACGTCCGCATGTCTGCAGACAGAGAGGGAATACAGTGATGATGGCGATTAAAACCAAACCAGAGAGAAACCAGCGCCGAAGCAAGATGTTCTAGGAACATAACAAAATATTTGGTCTGAAATGACGTGGAGCATCGCAGTCCAACCGAAACGCTAAAGAAATGAAAATATGTCAGCTTGAATTAGACATTGTATCTACTTGATACGGTGCAGCAACAAGAATAAAAACATGTATAGCTTTACTTTTTCTTAATTCACCAATTAGTACATTTAAAAAGTATTGTTAAAGCCAATTAGATAAAAATGACAAAACACAGAACCAAACAGGATCAAAAAGTTATGAACTAATAAAAATCAATTAAAGCAAATTTGTCCCATTAAATCATATCCAATAGTTTTCAAAATGCTGCATTTTATTAAAATTAGTCATTTATGAGTCGAGTTAATTATGCATTAGGAAAAGTCAGATCTGAACATAAACAGGTGAAATTATAACAAATAATTCAATTAACTCATCACATTCTAGAAATATTGTAAATCATTTAGCTTTAAGTTTAGAAACTCTTGCATCAAATTTAAAGTTGCAGAGCAAAACATTAAGAATAAAAAAGCAACTTCACTGAAGCTGTAAAGTTTTATCAGTTTGAGAGAGAAACCCATGAGGAGGAGGAGTCAGCAGGTTAAAATTAAAGTCGGACTCTTTCAGCTGCTGGCTGAAGGCGACAGCTGGTCAGACCTCAGTAGCAGCAGCTCCGACAGAACATGACTGGACCTGAAAACGACCCCATCATGACCTTCAGACCATCCAAACAGCTGCTGCACTAAACATGACGGAGCAGGACTGGATCAGGCATCAGCAGGAAACTGATCCAAACTCAAAGCAAGAAACAATCCGTTACTTCTGATTAAAATTAAGCTAGAAAAAATTACTTGGCAGGATTAACTTTCCCCTACAGCTTCAGAGTTTAATAAACGTCTTTGCTGATTGAAACGTGTCAAACAAGTTGCATTGTGGGAGAACTTACGGCAGACTTCTACGCTCTCGTCGGATCCGTCCTCGCAGTCCGGCTCGCCGTCGCAGTGCCAGCGCTTCGGGATGCACTGACCGCTGCGGCACACAAAGTCCACATCCGCACACGTCTTCTTAACTAAAAGAGAATAAATTCTGTTTGGTTACACAGCCAGCATCAGAAACTAGTCCTGCATCTTTAGTTTGGACCATCTGGTGCTGATGACAGAAAGTCTTGAACATTAAAATCTCAGGATTCTGATGCTGTTGCAACATTTTGGTTGATTTGTTTCCCACTTCCTGCACTGCAGAATGTGGAGTAGAAAATTTGGAGATCATTAAGCCCAACATGTTCCCAGCTAAATGTCGCTACGTGCAGTTAGCACGTTTCTTCTTTTGCTTCCCTGCATATTTAATGTTTTTGTGAAAACTTGTTTATTTTTTGCTGAAAAACATTTGACATAATTAAGAGTTCAAATCACAATGTTTCATTTCCTGTCCATAAAGGATTTAAACATCCCATCCCCCTCTTATTCTTTCCTTGCTGTGTTTTATCAAATGACCCAGATAGTTGAACATATTGGATCCAGATTTAGCTCCGCTGTGCCTCGACTCTCAAAGCGCCACCTTCCTGCTTCTGAAGCGACAGAACGGCTCAGAATCTGAACGGTAAACAGATTAGCTCTGATTTATTGAAGCCGTTTGACATCAATATGCAGCAGCTTTCAGGACTTCATGCATCTTTCACACGGTTTTTTTTATCCACTTCAAACAGTTCTGCTCAGAAACGCTACAGAAAAAAAGCAGGTTGAGGCAGAACTGCAGGCCTAGTCAAAGCAAATTTATACACGCAAAATAGATCAAACGTGTTAGAGATGTTTATCTGCACAACAGAATAAACTGCTGTTCATTGGTATGTTAAATGAGTCAAAAAAGGTGAAATTAGCTGATCAGACTGCTGCATCCAAGTGGAAAGTTGAGTGGAAGGTAAAAGTCTTGTGAAGTGAAGCCCATTCTGTGTGTTGACTACGTTTCTGTAACTTTACGTTTCACTGCCTCGTTACTGAAATGAGCTAAACTGAAACGCCATTGATCCAGACGGTGCTGCGTTTGTGTTCTGGTAAAGCGGGTCGTTCCTCCTCACCACAGGAGTTCTCGTCGCTGCCGTCGGTGCAATCCTCATCGCCGTCGCATTGCCACACGGACGGGATGCAGCGGCCGTTCCCACACTGGAACTGGTTGGCTTCACATTCAGTCTTCGTACCTGGAGAGACAAACAAATTTATAGGTTTAAACACTTAACTTTAGCAGGTTCTGAATTCGTTAAAATCAAACCTACTGTGACAAATATTCAATCATTAACCAAACACGAAACCAAAAAGGTGAAGGAGAACAAAAAATTTCTGCTTTTCTAGTCTAATGCATTTTATTTTGACATCAGATCCAACTTGAGCCGTCCTGAATTGACCCGAAGGAACAATTAATCCTGAGGTTAAGTGTTTCTGTCGTTTGCTCCAGCTGCATCTGCTGCAGGTTCAATAATTTAAACAGAAGCATTTTGTCACTTCCTGCTCCAACAGGAATGAAACCAACGTTTCCAGGCTGAAGGTCGGCGCTGTGGCCAGGTTTGCTGCAGCTGACATCGGAACATGTTCCTAAAATAACCCCGACCTTGAGGCTGGCGCCACGCTGCAGCCGTCCAGGTGGGGAAATGGAGCCCTCCTGCCGGTTCTCACAGGTTTAAATGAAACTTTCACTCCAGAAGAAGAAAAAATGCAGCCATGATGGAAAACAAAGTGGGTCAGCAGAACCCGGATTGGCTCGGAACCGGAACAGCTTTGGGTCTCAGCGTGGAACGGATGGCGCCGCAGACAGAAAGATGTTTAGCTGTTATATGAAGATACAACAGGATTTTAAAAACAACTTTCAATATCTAAAAATTAAACTTCTAAAAACAGAAAGCCAAACGCAACCAAGGCCATAAAAACAAAATTCCCCTTCGAAATATAATTAGAGTTCCTCATGTGATTAATTATTGCAAAAGGCTCACTCAAAAGATTAAAAATAAAACAGTGTAGAGTGAAAATGTCACATCAATTTGATAGCATTTCAAATATTTAAAAACAAAACTAAATATTTAACAAACTTGAGTAAAGTCTTGTGTATCAGAGACATTTTTCCAGCACATTGCTCAATAACTTAAAACAATAGTAGGTCAGGCTTTAGAAAGACTTGATTGGCCAGAAAACCCCATTTGGTGCTGAGGAGCCATTGGCTGCAGTTTGCAAACCAACAAATCCAGAAGCAACATTTGTTTTACTTGATTGGTCGGAGATCAGACTGTAAATGTTGCTTCTGCAGTTGCGTTAAGATGGTTGTCACTGAGTTTACCGACACATACTGAGGTATATTGAGTGTTTTAGCTGGTGAAAGTTGGGCACTGGTGGCTGTGGTTTCTAACTCCAGTTAATACTGGGATTCAACTTTAAAAACTCAGGAAATTCACAAAATGGAAGAAATTCAGCCAGTAACTGAACAGAAAATTCTTGTTAAACATTGTCCAACATATCACAACCGAAGAAGTATTTTTCAGAGCATCAGAGAATCATTTCTGGTTTCTAGAGAATCCTGTTCCATCTTTAACCCAATCATGAACTTCTCTCTGCGTTTCCCCTGCATGTCTGTTTTCTGTTCCTGTAGCTTTAAAACAGCTACAGGTCATAAACCCACCCAGCCAACGCCTTCTGGTTCTAAAACTTATTTACCTAAAAGTTACAGCCCAGCCAGGCTGGCCAAACAACAGCCTGAAGGAAATGTTGTGACTCACCACAGAGTCTAAATGCTGACGTACATTTAATGCTGACAAAGCAAATAGAGATCCTGCAAGGCTCAAAACACTCTTATTACAAACCAATTTGTGACTTTCAACAGAAATTACCAGGAAATAGACACTCTCCTATAGTCAACTCTTATTAATAAATCAAACTGCAAATTTTCTAGTTTTGGTAAATATTCAACATAAACTCCTCAACATGATTCCATCTTTAACCACAACATGTTTAGACCTGAAATGCCAAAAATCATAGAACCTTAAATACTTCTCTGCATGTTTTACTCACTTTCAAGCCTGCAACAAGACTTAACAGTTAAAATGTATACAATAAAGTCCATGTCAGGGCTGCAGCAGTAAAAATAAGAAGCATAGTGGATGAACTGTAGATTCTGCTGCTTTTGTTCCTCCAGGACGGCTCCCCACAGAGCTGCTGCTGCTGCTACACCAACCCATCGACTAGCTGCCAGGAACGCTGCACACTTCACCCTCTGATCAACACACCTCAGCAGTTAGACCTCAGTACCTGCATGAAGCAGCTCTGCTGTCTCTGCAGTGTCACTCCAGATTTTATAAAACTGACAGCTGAAGGATCTAAAAACAAGAGGCTGGGGGAATGTTACTAGCTGACACTAAAATTAGACAGTCTTCTGCCTTTAAGGTTCATTTCAGCAACATATTAAACACTTCAGCAAGTATTTGCACTTTATTTTAAACTCTTAATTCAATATTCCCTAAAGCGGGAGCATCTTGGATCATTACAGACATTGATAGTAAATTTATGACACCAGTCGTCTTCTCGTACTGCTGGAAGCAGACAAGCGTTGAGCTGCATCAAATCATCTCCATTAAAAATAGAACATTATTGTGCTCTTTATAAATGCTGTCACACTGGAGGTCATGGTGCTGCAGTTTTCCCCAGTAACAAACGGCTGCAGCATGCTGCTCTCCACCACTCCGCCCACTTTAAGAACCCCCACAAACCGACGCCCCCACCCGGCTTCCCACAGCCGAGGATCTGGGTCTCACTCAGCATCAGAAACCATGCAGGGGAGAGAAGAAAAAACATAAAACATCCTTTTTAAATCAGGCCAGCCTGCTCCTGCTCTCCTCTCACTAATCTGAGTGGCATTTTGGTCAAATAGTCCATCTGAATCTCAAACAGAGAGACAGACAGCGGCTCGTTTTGGGGAATGAGGCTCTTATCAGGCACCGTGGAGCCTGATGCTGTAGGTGGGAATCTGTGCAAATCAGAGGAAAAGCATTTCCTGCAGACATCAAATCAATGATATGGCTTTAAAGATTCCACAACACAAAAATAAAAAATGTGGTTTAAATTAGACCAGCGAATGATCAGCTGTGTATGCAGAGGCTTAAATGGATCATATAATTGAAGTAAAGTATTCCTAAAATTTAGAAAATATGTAAATATTTTAATAAAGTATTCTGTTAAAGAAAAAAAATCTAAAGACAAATGCATAAAGCCAGAGCAATATAAAAAGAAAATCTCATTGGAAACAAAAATGTATGAAATGTATGCATAACTTGAGTTAAACATTAACAAAATTTGATAGAAATACACAAAATCTGCCTGATAGTTTAAAAAAATATATAAATAAATTTAAAAAAAAAACTTAGGAGACAATGTACATCATCCTAATAATAAAAATTGTTTAATACCAGTCAAAATTCTAGTACAAATCTTATGAACTTTATTAAAATTTAAATAGAAAATCTCCCAAATAAATCTGTACATTAACTAAAATCTTTAAAAATGAAATCAATTTAAAGTTCAAACATTAATTTTAAAAAGCCATTTCATCTCCAGTTTTCTGAGTACAGCTGTGGATAATTATCCAATTTACCATAATATAACCTTTAATTGCTCCTGTTGGTTTCTGGGTCTAATTTAATGTTTTCATCCTGGATTTTAAGGCTTAAATCAGAAAGTTTGCTCGTACATGTCCAACCCGAACCCTAACCCAGACCCGAACCCGAACCTGAACCCGAACCCAACCAGCAGGTAATGAGCCTTCATTGGGATCCCTGCGGCCGCTGATTGGCCCAAATCATCCGCTCCCTCCCTTCGGAGCTCCAAACTACTCCCAGGTTTAATCCGCATTTCCAAGATGTTAATCCGCAGTTTGCTCCTTTCTCGGCCCCCATGTCGGCTTTCACTTAACGAATAAATAAATAAATTAGGAACGTCAGAGGCTGAGGGGGTTGGAGATGATGGCTGAGGAGAAATCACAAGATTTGACGCAAAAACCGAGGAGGTTCAGACGTTCAGCGACCAAATTAAGGGCTTAAATCTTCAAACGAGACCAGGAATTCACTCAAAATGAATTAAACTTACAAATACTGACCAACTGCGCTCCAAGAATGTGGTTAGTTTGCTGATTAGACCGCTAACGAGCCCAGAAGGCGCAGCCCGGAGACAGGTGTAAATGTTAGCTTTACCGGCCCGAACACCGGAGCGTTTCGCCGGGCAAACCGGGGGAACCGCAGCGGGCTCTTACCGTGGACGGAACCGCAGTGCTGGAGCCACATTAGCAGCAGGAGGAGGATCCTGTGCGGTGCGGACGTGACCATCTCTGGCTCGGTTCGGAGGAGTCACCTTTCGCTGCTAGCTGTGCTGGGTGTCCGCGAGCTCCCTGCCCGCCTGCCTCTGCCGGCTGGCGCTGGCCTGCTGCTGTTCTTACGGGTCTGCCGGTCGCTCCTCGCCGAACGCACACATCCAAAGCAGGCGCGAGCACAAGCAGGAACTGTGCGGCTTTTATAGTCCGGAGGAGGTGGCACGCGCCGCTGAGGAGGACTGCGTGCGCACCGGGAGAAGGCGAATGGAGAAAAAGCACAACAACCGTGGAGCCCACGCGCCCTTTTATACGGTTCCGGGGTGATTCCAGTTCCGCCCAGTCCGTTTAAATTCCATTTTTTCGAAGCGGTTCGCGGTACCGGACCGGTACCGGGTGGTTATCGGTGCTGCTCAGAGCCGTGGAGTGGTTTCTCCTCCTTCAGTGCGTCTGCTGCAGGTTGTTAACCCTTCACTACCCGAACTAATTAATTAATTAATTAATGATAAAATCTGAATCTTTAATATCAATCAGAACATTGAACAGAACAACACTTTTTATATAATTATATATAGCAAGTAAACAATTAGCTTTTTAAAAAAAACTGATTGAATTACACCAATTAACATTCCTATGGAGTACCGTTTGTAACAAAAATGAACAGTAATAATCTGGGTTATTTAACCTGAGAATAAAATGGGGATTAATTTCTCAATGTAATATTTTCAACTTGTTACCCATTCGTCACACTTTCAAACTAAATATTTAATTAGCAAGCTAAATATTTAGTCTAAAGCTATATTTTATTAGCAGATATTTATAAATATTTAGTTTTTAAAGTAAATATTTAGATCCAACCCAAGTATTTTGTGTTCAAGCTTACTATTTAGCTCCAATCTAAATATTTAGCTTTCAACATTAATACATGTTGCTAAATATTCAAAATTCTGAGCTAAATATTTAGATTTAAGCAAAACAGATTTATGATTGTTTAGCATCAAACAACATAGCTTTCAAAACCAAATGTTTATTTTGGAGCTATATTAACAAATGTAGCTCTAAGTTAGATCCATTTGTATCTTCACAAATGCTTCAGCTAGCTAAATATTTTACTTCTCAGTTTTTAGTTTGAAGATAATTATTTAGCTTCTAACTTTGAATTCACACATTTAGCTGCAAACTAAATATTTATCCCAAAACTTTGACTTTTGTAACAAATTAATGACATGGTGAAAATATGAAGTTCCATTTATTTTTTATTTCAAATGAATTTGAAACTGATCTACATCTTGCTGAACAGCGCCCTCTGTGGCCACTAACTGGAATTACCTGATAATTGCCTTCAATTAGAAATTTATTTCTTCTAAATTTATTCTCTTTATCTATTGCATCTTTATTAACTGTAAGTTGATTAATTTTCAAATTATTTGTGGAGCTTATTTCAGTAACAAAATATACAGCTGGTTAATTTTTTCAGTTTAAATGAGGAAAATATTGTAATATTTTGTATTTTTCTCATGTTTTCACTGGCAGTCATTTTATCAAATTTCTCAAACGGAGTGACAGGATCTTTGAACCGAACTCGATGGTTGCTCTTCCTCTCTGCTGCGTGTCTGAAGCTGTTTCCCTGCGGTTTGATCAGCCTGCGGTGTTTCCACAGGGCTGCCAGCTTCCACACACTCTCACGCTTCTTATCAGAGGATTAAACCTCATCTTCACTGAGGCCTGACGGCCGCTGATTTACCCCGAGGCTCGCTCCGTCCCAGATTCGCTCCTTTCACTTCTCTCAAAAACACACAAACCTCATAAACCGACTAATAATCTGGTTCTAGGAAACGTTTTCACATGCCTTTAATTTAAAAAGCAGATTTCACTTCCTGTGCTTAGATCTGCAGAGGAATGAAAACCAATGTTTACCCAGAATGGAAAGATATTTAATTTTTGGTTTATTGACTGTTTTTGTTTGTTTTGTTTTTTTTGTTGTTTTTTTTGGTATGTGTTAACATTCAACAAATGAATGCAAAAAAACATTAAGTTCAAACGTAATTGCATAAATCAGGCTTACTATGCCTACAATGACTTTGATTTTCTTATATTTGTTCTTTTCAAAGCATCTATTTCTCTCTTAGTTCATATTTTGCTTCTTTAATATTAAACACTGCAAAAACATTTTACTGAAATTTCTATGGCATATAACTTAATAAATTTATACCAGTGAGGTCCAAACCTTTTGCCACTTAAACCAAAATCAAGTCAAAGCAACAAAAACATGTTTTTATAATAAAAAACATCTGATTTTTATTTACTGACTTATCATTATTAACTATCTTATTTTTATTGTGTTGCCTTGTTATGTTGCTCAACTTTCTCATCCAAAATTACTAGACTCTGAAGTTTCTATACACAAAAGCACAAAATAAAGATAAACCCACTTTTTATGCAATTGTTTATACATTCTCAGTACATATCTTTTAAGAAACATCACATTTACATATTTACAGTCATGCTTTTACATATCTACATATAAATATGGACAAAAGCTACTCTGTATAAAACTCAGGAATGTACAAATTTTAAAAAAGACTGTTTTGATGTTGACAGAAACACAAAACAGACGCAGTCAGTCCCAGTTTAGTCACACTGTTAATTTGAAAACAAGATTTTCCATCTCTCTTAATGTTTTCCCTTCCAACTGAAATGTAAGTCATAAGTTTCTGTTCTTCCATGTCAAGGAAGGTTCAGGATTAAACTTTTAGCTTTTAATTTTGTCCGTTTGGCTTGTTGAAGGTCATTATGTGTCATGTGATGCAGCCAAATTGACACAAAAATACTCATTGTAAGCTTTAACATCTGAAATTACTTAGAGAAATTATACAGAAATAAATATTTATAGCTATATTGAGTGATATGTTTATGTGTGTAGGCTATATTTCCAGAATCTGTTGCTTTATGTTGTCATTTGTCGCCTCCTGGTGGACAGAATGTGTCACAACCATCAACCTGTTCTGATTTCCAGCTGGTTCTCCATCCTCCTCTGGGTGATTTTCAGTTCAGTTTGAATCCGTTTGAAGACACGTTTCCAGCTGCATGTTTGGTTTCAGCAGCTCAGGACTTTGGCATAAGGCTTCTGCAGGCACAGCGAGCCGTGGTGAGGGAGAGGATGGCTGTAGTAGTGTTCAACCAGCGCTGCCAGGTTGGGGAAGGTCAGGTCGCTCTCCAGAAATATGCTGTCATCCTGTCAGCAGACAGAAATGAGACATTAATGACTTATTTCCAACATAGAGTCATTATACAGCAGGGGCGCTGTTACTATTATTATTATTATTAGTAGTAGTAGTAGTAGTAATAATATTATTATTATTATTATTATTATTATTATTATTATTATTATTATTCCTTACCTCTTCAAACAGCCTGTAGTTTCTGGCCTTGTTTATAGCGACGTCCCAAACCACCAGAACCTGAAAAACACGTAAATATCCTTTAATCAGGCGTTTCACTTCTGGCTACTTTAACTCTTCACTTTTTGTTATACGTCACAAAACTATCGAAGTAGGTCTTTAAAAACAACTTCAGCACATTCAGAAAAGATGTTATCCTCTCAAAAACACCTCAAAGTAAATCTATTAAAATTACATAAAAAAAAAAAACAACTTTTCACGGAGAATTATTTTAACAAATATTAAGTTTCCAAAAGTTTAACAAGGGAATACCGTCTTCTGAAGAACTTTAACCCATAATTTCAGAGATAAAACCATTAAATTGGATTTAACATTTCACTTTTTGTTAAAAATTAATGCATAAAACTATTAAATTAGGTCCTTAAAAACAACTTCAAAAAATATGTTATTTCCCCAAAACAGCCTCAAAATAAAACTATCATGTAAATATGAGAAAAATCCAAATAATTTCACATGAAACTATCTTAAAAGTGTAGATTATATATATATTGTATTATCCAGGCTTGTATTAAATTGAATTTTAATCAAAGTTAAATTTTTGATTAAAATTTAATTTTGATTAAGAATTATTTTACCAATTATTCTTGGTAAAATAATTTTAAAACAGTAAACTAAGCATTCAGAGGAAACTATGAGGTCTGCTGTGGAAAAGTCTGGAGTTTAGAATTTCTGTACTTAAACAGAGGAAAGAAACACAAGATTGAATTAAATCAGGCAGATTTTAAAGGATGTGTGGTGTTTTTGTTTTCTACCTTTGCAGTTTTGGTTCCTGAGTTTCTGATGCCGTAGAGTCCGTCCGGCGGATTAGCACAGCACTCTTTAAAAAGCCTGAAGAGGAAAACATCAACATGATTTTTATTATTAATGAAAGACTGAATATATCTGAAAATGTCTTCAAGATTTTACGAATGTCAAAAGCTGAGAAAAACTAAATAATTGAAGAAATCAGAGGTTTTGGGTTTTGCCACTAGGGGCAGTAAAAGTCCAGAAAAGTGTGGGTAGGTTTTGGTTTTAAAGCGTTTTTAATCTGTGAAGCATTAAAAAGTGTCTTACATTTCTACAAAGGTGGTTTCAGTGGAATCGATGAAAACTGAGTCTGGCAGCTGCACCTGCACACAGAAACAACTCAGGTTTAACTTTAACAAAAGATACAGAAAAATATACAAAAAATGTCACCAAACTGAGACTAAAGGCCCAAAAGCTGCTTAGTGTTTTGTGTAGATTGCTTACATTTTCATAGTCGTCATCGGAATCGTGTCTGTGTTTGGATGACTTTGGTTTCTTCCTGAAATCAGCGGGGATCTCCTCTCCCAGCGAACGGAAACTCTGCCCGTCTGGAGATGCTCTTCTGACAAGAAAACACTCGTTAGAGAAGCAGCTTCATCTAATTCACTCAGATTTCCTCCCTGGACTCATATTTATCTACCGTAACAATCAGAAACATGAAAAACCTTTACAATAAAGAAAAAAAAATACAAGAATAAAGTCAGAAAATTATGAGAAATTGGTGCAATAAAGGAGGCAGTGGAGAGAATCAAAAAGTTTAACTGAATATTGTCAAAGTTTTACACAAGGCCAAAATCCCAAAGTTGAAACTCCTCAGTTTCAAAAATATAATTTTTCTCCCCATTTAAAATATTATGGTGAATTCTTCACCTCTTACCGGCACTACAATAAATTAAACAATTATATTTTAATAAAAAGAACATTAGTGTAATGTTTAATTTAATGTTTACAGTTATTTAACTTTTTATGGTCAATTATTTTCAATTTTGTTTGTCTATAAAATGTTTTCTGTTCATATCCAGCAAGAAGAATGAGAATCTTCTCTCAAAGCCTCTGGTGTGTTTGGCCAACTGTAACAGCCGGACGGGACCAAGTGTGTTTCTGGGTGAAAGGTCACTGGATGTTTGGGTCATGACTTACTAAAGGTAAAGAACAATTTGTTGTCTTTTACTTAACATTTTCTGTTTAAGAAGATCTAAACTTCCACTGTGGACACAACTGGTTTAACTGGAACTTTTTAAACCAAACCGGACAGCTTTTAGACCAAACGGTCCCCAAATTCAGTCCTGAAACTTTTAGAAGTGTCCTTGTTCCAACACACCTGCATCAAATGACTGACTCATTAGGCATCTTTAACTGGTTCTTTGTTTCCGCTGTTTTCTTCCAGAGGTGGTACAAGTTGCACCAAGCGGCGTCTCCGTTTATTGGCCTGTGATTTACGTCAATGCATGAGCAAAAGCCAAACCTAACAAACTCTCCAAAACAACTAAATCTAAACACTGCACTGGACGGTTGTGAAATTCGTGGATGACGCAGAGATTTAATTTTACTTGGCACTTTGTTTTATGACAAAATGAAATATCTGGGTTTATTTAAGTCCATGAAAACCACAACCTGAGGTTCTCCGTTGCAGAATGTCACTGCAAATAAAATCATCGGAGTGTCAAGCACATTCCCAATAATCACACCACAGCAGCAAAGAACAGGCTGTAATGAAGACGCACCCAAATTGGCTTCAACTAAACCAAACATTAACCAGCGAGATGGAGACGTGACAAAGAAGAAGCAGCTTTACATGGACCAGAACCTGCCAACTGTTTTGGTTTCTGGATGCTTGAAGATAGTGGAGCATTGGAAAGGAATCAGTTTGAGACGCAGTGGGAACCATGACTGGTGAGATTGATTGTTTTTCTTTTATTTCAGCAGTTGTTTGGTTTGGCTCCTTCTGGTGCAGAATAATGATGCATATCTCAAGTCAATTAAAGGCGACGTGAGAATTCAGACTGCAAAAGCTTTGAAAACAATCGAAAATGTGTCCGAATTAGTCTCACATATGGAAGTGACACTTATTGGTGGTTTGAATTGAAAGAGTCAGATTTGTGTGGCATTCACCTGAATGTAGCCAAACTGTCAAGAATTATGACCAAACATCTGACACCCAAACTGTGGCTAACGGTGATCCTTGAATGTGACTTACTGAAACGGAGACTTTGGCTTCTCCAGAGTGTTGCGGCGTCGGTGGCGGTTTCGGTATCGTTGGCGGTTTTGGTATCGTCGGCTTGTTGTGAAGTCCAGACTTGAGAAGCGGAGACGATGGCGTTTGGCAGGCAGCGACGGGGCACTGGTGGACAGCAGGTTGACCTCGGTGGGGGGCAGCGGTACGGACGGCTTGGTCCGAAGGCAGTGGTTTCCCAGAGACTGGGTACTGCCTGTGTTTTGGGGAGCTGTTGACCGGGCCGTTCAGGACCATCCTGTTGTGCAGCTGGTCACAGATGGGCAGAGTGGCTGGCGAGTGGACCTGGACGGTAGAGTGGGACCTCAGGTCTCTCCGATCGTTGGCAGTATTCCCCAAAGACACCGTCCTGTTCTGAACTGTTTTCAAGGAGCTGGGAGGAAGCAGGAGGAGGCGTCGGAGACGGCGACTTCAGGTGAGGGGCAAAGGGCAGAGGAGGGGCGGACCTTTGCTTTGCTCTTTCTGGAGAGGCTGGTGAGGAATGGAGGGCTTTTTGGGGAGTGGGCTCGTTGGGTTTCTGTGTTGTCCAGAAATAGGAAGAAGCGTGGCTTTCTGGACATTTGGACTGGAATCTCGACGGAGCGAAGTGGCTGGAACCGGAGGAGGAGGGTAGGAAGGAGGCGGCCCGTTGGGTCGACCTGCAGGGACAGGAAATCACCAACTTAGACACTGAAGAGCTTTTCCAAGATGTGGAGTAACTTCTACCATGTTCTAGAAAATATGAACAGAACCAAAGGTGTTGCAAGTCAGGCTGGACCAACATCAACAATATTTATTGACTTTTGATCGATATCAATAGATAACATCTGACCAATATGACTGGTCTGGTGGATGTAGGCTTTAGCTTTAGCCACTGAACTCCTCATGACCAGTAGAGCAAGATTAGCGGCATCAACTAACTCACTCAATCTTCGGTTGCTTAGCAACAGCCTGTTGAGTAACTTGCGCAGCAGCAGTTTAAGGTTTTGCATCATAACTGCTTAAAAATAAACTACAATGGTGTAAAGTGAAAATTGTGGACGAAAGAAATGTCACACCGCCAGGTTAGCAGCATTTGAGATGTTCAAAACAAAAAAAATCAATAACTATTGATATAATGTGCTTGCAATTGTTTTTCAGACGGTTTTACCTGAAGATGTTGGTGAGCCGTCACCGTCTGGCTTCAGATAGTCTTCTTCATCTTCTTCATCATCGTCCTCGTCAACGTAATCTTTACATAAAGAGAGAAAATGTTAAAGTTTCATAGATGGTTAAATGGTGGAGCATTGCTGAAGGTGTTAGCGTGGTCTTACCATCATCTCCTGTGTCAACAGCGTGTTTGATTTCCATGGGTCTCTCTATGGTGCCATAAAAGTCTGCGTCTGAGTCCAAGTCACTGTGGCAACAAGGAAAATGTAACGAATTACAAAAAATTGCTCAAAGAAGCAACTGTCTAGCTTGATAGTGTTAGCCAACATTTGCTACTCTTGAACTTGTTTGAATCTACAGGGTTAACATATTTCAGTTATAGTCTGAAATACAGCATAGCCTGGGAAGCCAAATGCAGTCAGATAGTTCAAACATACAGAAATGAACACAAATGTTAAAGTTCATCTGACTTATTTGTAAGTGAGAGTTTATTCTAGGCATGTGGGTTTCCTTCAGCAGTGCAATACGTGCAGACGAGATTGAAAATTGCTCTTTGATGTGTGTCATAGGTGCTTGTGTCTTGTTTATGTTTTATACCTTATTTAGCATTTTAATTTATGCTTTTGTACTTTAAAATAGTAGGTTTGACCAGATTCTTACCTTGAAATTTGGGCCTCTTTTCTGTCGTTATAGTGATCTATTTCCCTTCGCAGAGATCGCATCCATTTCTGTAAGACAAAACAACCAGAAGTCAGCTTCTCCCTGCAGAGAGCAGAAACATCAGGCGTTAACGGCTCAGTGATGTTCTCACCCGTCGCTCGTCTTCGCTCGCTGCAGAAAAGTACCACGTTCTGTGTTTCTTACTGAAGTGGACGACTTTAAAGGGAAAAACGTTGCTGGACGTCGTCTCCTCTGCTGCCCTCATCACTCTGTTGATCCCAACAAATGTATGATCAGAGATTTATTGCTACATAATTATTGGATGCAATTTTCAGATTTTAGTGGTTGGAGGATTTCTCTTGTCTTTGGTTAAAAACCAGGAGCCATTTCTCCTGCCGGCGCTAGATGAACATGTTTGTTTTGGTTGTATTTACCCAGAATGCCTTACTTTCGCTCACTTCCTGCTTTGGAGCAGTTCCTAGTCTGCTTAGCGAACCACAGTTCACTTAAACTAAACTGAGACCAGATCTCAAACAAACTGGACTTTACAGTAAATTAACAAGAGTTGGACCAAAGCAGATTAAACATGGCTGGTTTAATGATGTACTTTAGAAAACCTCATTTAAATTGGTCTCTTTTCACTTGTTTTGGGAGAACCAGGTATTTGGGCTAATATTAGCCATAAATGATAGTTTTAGTCCAAATGCTACAACTAGTTTGTTTTAAATCAAGCAAAATCTGCTAAACAAGACATAAAACTTTTCACCAACCTGTTGTAGCCATTGAGAGAGAACGCCCCCTGTGGTGAAGCAGAGGTACTGCTTTTGAAGTAGTACACGCAACCCTTGTGGATGATTATGTACCTCAAAGGCCCTGAAGACAACAACGTACATGAGGAATGTTTTTATCCGTCTAATCAACAAGGCAGAAATGATCAGTTTGATTGTTTGACTCACATTTCATGAGGCTGAACTGACTGCCTCCCTTCTTGTGCAGGTATCCTGCGGTGGAAACTCCTCCCGGCATCGTGAGGAGGTTCTGAGCCCCGATGGCTCGCATCGGCACCGGCCAGTACAACTCTGGAAACGACATGGTTCTGCAGGCGGGGAGGAAAAAAAGCAGAAAAACATGAAAATCAATCCGTCGTTTTCCTCTTTCAGTCCAATGAAGTGATTCCTTCTTCACTTAGAAACAAACTGAAAATGTAACATCCAAGTTCTCCTCTACCTCCTGCTGAGTCTTTTGCTAATGCTCTGGATAACGGTATTTTCCCGCAGCATCCTGACTGTGGAGCTGAAAACTGTGGAGGCTACAGTCAGCAGAAGGTCCATGACAGAACGGCATTTTGGTTGGACTCTTTCCTGACCGGGTTTCCTGCTGCGTCTGATCCGATCCGGGCCGAACCGTCCATCTGAACTCCTGCTTTCTTTCCTTCAGCTCCCTCTCTCTCTCTCTCTCTCTCTGTCTCTGTCTGTCTGCCGTTTTATCTCTTACATTCTCCATCTTACATCATCACGTCAAACTGAGATAGCGCTCCATGGAGGCAGGCACAGAAATCTGCCTGAACACAGATGGATTCAGATACGACAAGGCATCCTGAGTTTCTCTGGAGTTCAGAGGGAAAAATCTGTGTGTGTGTGTGTGTGTGTGTGTGTGTGTGTGTGTGTGTGTGTGTGTGTGTGTGTGTGTGTGTGTGTGTGTGTGTGTGTGTGTGTGTGTGTGTGTGTGTGTGTGTGTGTGTGGAGAGCATAAAGTAAACACTCTTAATGAAGTTTTAATCTCCAAATGAGTTTATGTGTGGTTTCCAGGATATCACCAGAATCAAGGAGGGTGTGGTCACGTCACGAGTGTCTGAAGTCCAAAACCCAAAGAACTGGAAGAACCTCAGGAGAAAGTACCGACCATTAGGCTTTTATAAAACCATTTTTTTTGAGCGTCGTTACGAAGCTGACTTTTAGAAATCTACATCAGGACGGTAACAAAGTTCAGTCTCGTTAGCTCACTAGTTTCTGCCTTTCTGGTTTTTCTGTCCTGTCAACATTTCAGTGTTTTTACCTGCTTTAAAAAAAATCTGTTACTAAATTTCTCTTTAGCTATACGAATAACTCATGATTAACTTTTGTAATCGTGAATAAAATGAAATAAACTGACTATATTTCAATGTTGCTCATCTTTGCTAAATAAACAGGTTTTAACTTTAAACATTGAATAATTTTTTTGATGTTTGTAGAAACAGCGATAAGTTTCATTACTGTGATGTTTGTCTGAAAACACAGAGATGAAACAGGAAAGCAAATTCTTTGACAGTAAATCAGCAGGGAGGAGCCTTACACTGTGTCTGACCTCTGACCTCTGGCAGCTCTGCTGAGCTTTCACTTGGATATGAAGAGGGAATCCAGATGCTATCAACTGACTGCTAACACACAACTCTGTCACTAAGCCTAATCTGGGTCAGAACTGGGTCAGAACGGCTGTTTATCACCCCAGGAGGAAATCCTGCAGTCCTGCAGAGCAGCAACACGACGGCGTCGCGACTCTGCAACCAGCATTTCTCTGTTTTCACAGGGAAACGCAGCACAGATTGGTTTGAGTTTTCTCATCATTCTAATGAGAATTTATTCTCAATTCACAAATATCGAAGGATAGAAGAATCATCTTCTATTTATTACTGATAATTCCTTAATACTGACTGAAGTACTGGTTCAATTTGTCAAATTATTTCACGTTTTACAATGAAAAAATGTATTTTAAGTGAAATATTGACGTAAAAAAGCTCCTCTGATGAAAAGTCGTGTGTAATTTTGCTTTGTCTTATTTCAAATGTACTAAGACATTTACAATAAGGAATAAACTAAAATATTTGTGTTTTTGCAGTGCTATCACGAATCAAAAAGGTGCCATAATAAATTGCTTAAATTAAAACTCAACATATGTTTGATAATGAATTAACTTATAATAGAAGCAAATATGTGACACAACTCAAAGTATAGTCTCTCTGCATTACTGGCTTTACCAAGTTGAAGTGATTATTGGAAACATTTCTAAGTATTTTGTGCTAATTAATTTAATAATTTGTCTTAATTAACGATATTCTATCCAGTTATTGTCTTAAAATGCCAAATATTTGCATATATGCATCAAGTTTTTTACCTTTTACATATTGCTAGTGGCGCCGGCAGCTTAAATGACTCATTTGTTTCTTCTGAGAACCGTTTCACCTCGACTTTTCCTCTTTTTTTGTTTTTCTGGTTGCAGATAACGATCAGAGAGCTGCTGATGGCAGCAGGGGAAGCAGCTTGCATACCAGACTCACTGGATCATGTTTCCTCTGAGAATAACACAATATGTCTGGACCCGTTCGCACTGATGCCAATCTGCTTTCACCTGAGGCTGCAGCTGCAGGCATGCAGCCGATTTATCACAACGAGATCAAGGCGACAAATTCAGGAGTTAGGAGGGAATTGGCCAGTTGAATCATTTTAGAGGAGTTAATTTCCTCTCATAAAGCAATAATACATCATCAATTAAACTTCTCGTTTCTGGGATTCATAGGAGCATAAACTGACTTTTATAACCCTTATAAAATCACAAAGTATAAAGTTTGACCTACATGACAAAGAATATGATTTCCTGTAGATCTGAGGTGTTCAAGCTGTGGCGCGGGGGCCATTTGTGGCCCTCAGAATAATTTCAAGTGGCTGAATGTGGCATAACTTTTGCAAACTCATGCGGTTGAGTCAGATAAGCAATAAAATCCCAGGGTGTCATTTTTCACTAATGAGAGAATACATCGAATGTGTTAATGATACGTAATGATTTTCACACCTGCGGTTCTCAATCGGTTGATGAATTTGTAACTTTTTCCCGCGGTTTGGTTTTTTTACACACAACGGAAACTCCAGGCCAACCAGAACATGTCACTGCAAAGCGGGTGAGAACTTTTATGGGTCAGACGAGTCCAGAGCAGAAGAGCCAGATGTAAATACAGGAAGAGGATGTCATGACGAGAAGAAGTAGAAAACATGGAGGATCTGAGAACTGCATGTTTGTGTGATTGGGGGAGCTGAGGCTCAGTGAATGAAGGCGCTCACAAACAGATGTACTAGCGCATCTCCTGTTCCAACCACCGTCGTCGTCTTCCAGGAAATTACAGGAAATACTTTGACATGAAAAGCTGCATTAAGTTTTAAAGTTTACAAGAAAGACACTTAAACCTTCCTAGTTTGTTTGACTTCTCTATTACGTCCTATAAAGCACCAAGCTTAAACGATTAATCGCAATTAATCGCGATTAATCGATTATTGAATCAATAATCAGTTAATTGGAGAATATAGACTCTAAAAAGGCTGTTTGCTGACAGAACACATTAAAAGTACTGAACAAAAATACAAAATTTTGAATCTAAGACAAGCAAAATAAACCTTTGCTTGCAAACATTTTCTACCTGATTTGGCAGTTTCAGCTTCACTTGGTTCAGAATCTGTTAAATACCTTTTTCCATCCAATATAATCTACAAATTATAATTTTATCATTTGTTGCATCCTTTGCTAACAATAATCAAGCATTTATTAAAGAAAAGTTATTGCATTTTGTGCAATAAAATGTTTATTTTTTCTCTCTAAAAAGGAATTAAAATTTGTTTATTCACATTTTTTAATGTATTTCTAAAAATGTGAGAAAGATTCTTAAATTAAAAATCTGCACAATAAGCAATTATTTTATTAATCCCCAGAATAATCGATTAATTGATAAATAAAATAATTGTTTACAAAAGCTCATGATGTCTTGTAATGTAAAACAAACAAATGAGTTATCTTTTAATTTATTTGAAAGGATTTTTGGAACCAAACAAACCTGAAGACAACATTCATGTTTCTGATCACATTATTCAGGTTTTGTCCATTAAACATCATTTATTTATTGTTGAAGAATATTTAACAGAGATAAATTAAATTAAAAAGCTGTTTGTTATTTTAATGAAATAATAACTCATGTGTGAAGGTTTGGACACGTTTTCTACTGGATGGTTTAGTTTTTCCACCAGCGATCGGCTAAAGGAGTCGTCGTTCAGTAAAGAGGAAACTGAAACCGTCGTGGTGGAAAACCCCTGACTGGTCGCCGCTCTGGACAGGATTCCTGCTAAATTACCTCAGCAAAAACCAACAAACCTGAAACTAAACGGTCAGACACAACGGAACAAGTTCCATAAAATAAAATAAAAACTAAACATTTCTGTGAGATTTTATATTCCGACTGTTGAGTCAGTGGCATTAAATAATAATAATGTTTCTTTGTTCAATTTAACTGAAAAACAAACAAAAAATTAAATGCAAAAGCGTCACAGTTTGAAACTGATCGTTTTCTGAAGCTTCATCTCATTAACCTGGAAAATTATTTTGTTTCTGCCAAGTCCAATTGTTAAAATATTATTAATCTATGCGACACTTGTCAGGTTTACGTTTATATTTATACAAAAAGTTTTTCTGCAAGAATATTCTGTGGTTATATTTTCCACCTTTGGAAAAAAAAAATTTTTTTCTATTTTGTTGTGAATTTAACTCATAAAAACAGATTTTTCTAATTTAATATGGAACTAAAATCCACATTTAATAAATTAAAAAGAATAATTTGAACTGTCCAGGAGCTGAAGAGGTTTTAATGGTTCCCACTTAATGACAAGTTTGAATGAAATTACGTCAGTAAGAAATGTTCACTTGGCATGACGTTTTTCTGCCACGGAAACTTTTAGAGATGTGAAAAACCTGCAGTCAAAGAGGCAACAGATTATTTCCTCATCTGGTCATTTTGTTTCTGTTATGTTTCCAAACACAAAGTCTCTTTATTCCCTATAAGTTCCTATTTAACCTTAAAGCTGACGTATGGGGCTCCAAAACGATTAGTTTCAAAATAAAAGCATGTTTTACGAATGCAAATGACACTAAATTATTTGAAAATAATGAAGTTACAGCAAATCTTTTAGCTGATATTTCATGCATCAATATTTCCAGCAGTAAAAGATGTTTTTGTGGACGGGCACCAAAATCAGCTCCAGCCCGGAGCCCTGGTCCTGTTAACTCCGGCCCTGCGCTGCGTTTAGGAAAACCTCCAGTTGAAAACGTAGTTAGCGAACAGTGAACACATCATGAAGCAGAAGATTCTACAGTGGCAGATGGAATAAAACTGACTTTATAACGATTATTAGTGAGTTTTTGTGGTTCTTTTCCACTTTCATGCTAATTATTAGCATTACTGTTCAAAGATTCAGAAATCTGCCAAACCTGATTCATCTCTTTTTTTAATAGTTCTTGTCGTGGTTTTACAAACCAAAGCAATAGAGATAAATCTGTTTACATTTCCGCAGCCATATGCTAAAAGTCAAACCTGCAGCAGTTGCTCTGCAAAGACTTCCAGCAGCTGCCAGGTGCCTTTTACTGAAAATGGATTGCGGCTAACTCGAAGCTGTGACTAACAGCTTGCTGCAAGCCCCACTGCAGACACAAAGACCCCCCTTCTCAGCCTGCCTTAAAGGTCAGAGGTAAACCACCGCCCCAGCTGCGACGGGCCCGTCCGGCCCAGGAAGTAGACGCGAGCGACGCCTTCGAAGCCGCAGCTCATTTCCTGTTCCCCTCCTGAGACCACAGCAGTTGTCAAAGCTGCACTTTTTGAGATATCAGGTGGAAACAAGTGAGTAGAAGCAGGAGGGCTCATGGAGATGAATATCAGAAGAAAGTGATTAATGAAGCGCTCAAAGGTTCGATTTCTACGGAAAACTGTTGGTGCCAGAAAAACCAAAGAAAAACCCGTAACTGACCTAAATGTGCATTCATCAGAAAAAGTTTTATTTCATGCTCCTGACAATGACTGATATATGTTATAGGGTTTTTATGGAAGCCCTACAGAGCCAAAATCACAGAAGTGCTTAAATTTATAATCCAAATGGGATATAAATACTGAGAATAGATGCAAGTAGGTTTACATTAATTTATCTCAGAAGGTTATTGAAGCCGCTCAGCATTTAGCATGCTAGTCCCAAAATCTCAAATACCTTTTCTAAAGGGAGATAAACACATAAATGTTAGGAAAAGTTTTATTTCATGCTGCTTGTTGCTCCTAACAATGACAGAGACATGTAGCAAGGTTCTATGGAAGTCTATTAGGTCCAAAATCACAAAAAATCCAAATGTATAATCCAAATTGGAAATAAACACCAGAATGAATATATGAAATTAGTCTTGAATCTAAGAATAATTAATGCAGTGCATCTTCAGCTCTTAGAGATCTAACAAGGTTCTACGGGAAGTTGTTAGTGCCAAAATCTCAAACTGTATATATGTTTTCTTAAATGAGTCAAATGTATAATTATTAGAGAGGATTTAAATCGCAGACCTTCAGACAGCCTGCTGTTGCAGGAATGATGCATGGACTAAAACTGTCCCATTTTTCAGTTTTAGCTTACGTTGTGTTGTTAGAAGCTGTTTAAGTGATATTTTTTCTCCAGGTCTACCAGACTGACGTTGAACTTAAACAATGTGGGTAACCAGTTAATTTGTGGTTTATCCAGGCTAGTTTGGATGGTTTTTTCATCTTAATAATAAAATTGGCTGTGCATTAAGTAAGATTATTAAATAAAATACTGATTTTGTTTGACCTTAAAAAATCTTTGTGAACCTTAAACATTCCAGCCGGACTAAATGCACAAACATGAATATATTTCACATGTTATTCTGACATTTTTTTTTTTTTTTACAAGGAGGATTTCTTTTATGAAATTTAGTTTTAAATAATAATAATAAAAGACACATATTTTATTCTGGCCTTGTTTTTATTATTTATGCTTGTAGGTATTTGGCTGCTCAGTCAAAAATAGTTTTTATTTGAGGAAACTGATATAGTATTTCCAAATTTTTGATGATACGGGTTCAATTTAGCAATTCTGTGGAACCTGTGGATTTTCTAGATTAGCAAAATGATGTGAATGATTCCTTGTTTTCTTGCAAATAAAGAACTAAGAGAAAGCAGAACAGAAAGAGAAAGTGAACTTTCTCACAGCAGCAGCAGCAGCAGCTCCTCTTTCTGTACCTGTGTCCTCATGCGCATCATCTCTTCCTGTGTCCAAATATGGAAATCCAGCTCAACAGGAAACACATCAAGCATGTCAGACTCGCTGCTCTGCATGAAACTTTTCCCACAATTAATCTGTGAATTCACTTCGTTTAAAAAGTTTTTTTTTTTTCCTGCCGAGCTTTAAGTCGGTCAGAAAGTTGCAGAGACTTTGAAGACGAGAATCTTCCAGATTCGACCGTCTTTCCTCACCGCATCTCGTTCGAAATGAGAACACGCTTCCTGTTAGCGTCTCGTGTTCTCGCCGTCGCGCCTCGCAGAGGAATCACCATAGAAACCACCACTAAGTGGAAGACTATGGGATGCTTTTAGAGACTTTTGTCTCCACTGGAATAAATAGCAGAAGTGTCTTCAAGAAAATGACCAAGAATCAAAAAAAAGTTTTTTTAAGTGATTATGTCACTAAAAACCGACTAAATGTTGAAGTTTAACTTGTTTTATCTTAATTAAAACAACTTAATTGTTTTAATTAACAATTAACTTGAAACTTTTAATCAAGTTTCAGCTGTTTACTGCAAATAAAGCATTAAAACTGTTCAACTAAAAGCAATAAAAACATCCAATTTTAAGCTGATTATTGTGAAATATAACAAATAATTAGATGTTTTAAATTTGCTGCATTATGTGGTGAAATGCGACTCAAAAAAACATAAAAGTTATCTTTAAGCTTTAAAATCTTTGTTTAAAAGCATATGTCAGATTATTTTCTTGAATGGGGTTCTGTGGGCGTTTATTAGCAGTAACTATCTTACCTTATGGTAAAAAAACATCTTTTTATTTCAGCAGAGAGAAAAGTTTTGCAGGAATTCATTTAATGCATTTTTGACATTTAAAATCATTTTCCTGTCTGAATAAATGCAAAGCAGCATTGATAAACGGGATGGATTTTAACTTAAACTAAATTTAATTATCCTCATGCTATTGTGATTGTTAACCATTACAAATTAACTATAAATATGATAACATGGCTGCAGAGCAACTGATTATTCTGTCGATTAATTGGCACATTAATCATTTTATATAATAGTAGAGTGTTACAAAAACAGATGCAAATAAACAACTTATTCCTTTTCAAAATAAGAAAATAAAATTTTGTTGCCTGAAATGCACCAACAGATCTTTCCTGTAGTGAACGAATCATTTCCAGCTAGTTTGCATCTGCAGCTAAAACATCCTGTGAAAAGTTCAGCCTTTTAAATACAGTGTAGAACTGAACTGTTTATAATTTATTTATTAACGATTTCATCACTAAAGATGCTTAATGGGGATTTTATTTACAAAATCTGAATCTAGTGAAGATAAAACTTGAACAGATTTACATTTTTAATCATAAAAGCAAAATGAATTTATTTTTTTTTACAGTTTTGGCTGAATTACTTCTCTGTATTGCTGTTTTTAGACCCTGCATGCTCCAGTTAGCCATTAATCAATTACTAAATTAGTTGACAATTGTTTCAAGAATCTGATGAATCAGATTAATTGTTTCGTTTCTGGAGGGAAAATTTATTTTCTAGCATCAAACTGAAGATGCAGAAAGTTTAAAATGCATTTCTGTCCATTTACCTCCATGCAAACAGAAAATATGAACTTTCCCTTTAAGATTTCATTTCGACTGAAGCCACCAAGCAGCCCAGAGCATGATACGTCCAAAAAGCTCCACTTGTGCTTCTTTTGCAACTCGCTTGCGTCAGGTTGAACCAGGTTGGTTGAGTAAATCTAATTCTGGCCACTGAGTGTTTTTGTTCTTCCACTGATGTGAAGCTGCTGCTATTTACGACTCGTTACCACAATCTTAAAGGTGCTTCAATAGAAACGTTAGAAAAATGGATTTCCTCTCATTTCTCACTTCCAATCCAGATATCCAACGATGAACCAAAGCATCACCGAGTTACAAACGGAGTAAAGTTGTGCGGAAGGAAAACACACAAGAGCTCAAACTCACAGGAATTCCCTTTCCTCCCGAACGCACATCCTGGCGCTCGGCTTGGAGCTCCGAGCAAGCGACTTCTTCTTCCTCAGCGAAGGAGCGGACACGGCGGCGGACATGACTGGAGCCTGACGGGAAGATGAGCAACCATACTTCTGAAACACAGCCCAGAGGAACGACGGCCGAACGAACGAAGCAGGAGAGACTCCGGGTCCAGAGCGGACGAGTCGCTTCAGGTGGAAGGTGAGTAAATTATCGCAGGATGAAAAAAAACCCAGATGTGTCAGTTGGGACGTCTGTAGTTAATCTGAACCGCGTTGACACTCCAGCTGAGGTTTCCTGAAGGTGTCGAGGCCTCTGATTGGACGGACCCGTTACTTCCTGCTTCCTCTGAGGAAGCATGCGATTGGCTGCCGGATGCCCCCAGCCGATCTCACACTCACACACACACACACTTCCTTTTTACACACTCGGACAAGCAGGACCTGAAATAAATAAAACACCGGGGGAATTTCCATCCTTCAGCCTGGAACAATGAGCAGAACACGAATCCACAGAACCAAACGCACAAGAACATGAGGAGAAAATGATAAAACGTTTCTCTGTTTGACTGAAGCAACGCGAACAGGGTGTGTGATAAATAAAAAGAGAAATGATGTAAAAGTATGTAGACATCTTCAACAGAAAAATGAAAGAATCTCAAACTGGAAAGTTATTTACAACAAACCAGGATGTGTGTAAAATTATAAATAAAAACACTTTTTAAAGTGTAACTGAACCCAAAACACTTTATCTGCCGATATAAACCGGCCCTAAACGGGCCATCTTTATGCTTCTGTGCAATAATACAATCAACTCAAACAAAAATAGAAAAATGAGCTTAGAGAGGAGATTTGAAGCTTGCAGGGATCTGTCACTTTAAGAGAGGAACAGAGTTTTACTCTAACTCCCTGGAAAGTGTCAGAAATGCAAACAGAACCAGAGATAACAGAGACAACTGTGACATTTTGTGTTCATAAGAGCGAGGACTGCTGGCTCGTTTTGCAGCACTTAAACCACCGAGTGTCTAAAGGCACGCAGCGCGTCCGCAGTGACTCAGAGCAAGAGCCTCCGCCGGTCCAAATGACCCAGCATGCAGAACGCTGCGGCTCGCCCCTCATCAGATCAAAGACAGGTAACCCAGATGTGCAGGCGGCGCCGTGTCAGAGGCTTCACTTCACTGGTTCTGTCGTCTCATCTGAAACCACAGCAGTTTTATCACAGGTGTCCGCGGCGGTTTTACATTCACACCGACTGTTTCAGCTCCGGTCAGTCCATGAAACACGTGATGTTAGGCAACAGCAGTCTGTCAATCTGCAGCCGAATGATTAAGTTATGAAAAGACTCCAGCTGCTGTGGTGAATCCCGCCTACAGGGGGCGCCACGCAAACAAGAATCAAAGCCTCATTCACATGAGCAAACAGATGCTGTCAAAACAAAAATGAAACCACAAGTGGCGGCTGCACATGTTACTGTCCATGCATCTGCAGAGCTTCAACTAGCAGATTAAAGAGAAACGTTGGGATAAAATATAACAGCAGTGAATTAAAGAGCACAATCTGGAGTGACATGACTAAACAAAACCGTAACTTTTAATATGAAGGCAGTGGAAACAGTAGATAAAAATATCTGTTTTATGTTGAAATTTGGGTAAGTCTTTGAATATTTTCCCAACAAGAATAACAACGGCAGAAAGTCGAGAGTGGCATCTTGTTTTGGATCATTTTGTTCACATATGGAACAAAATGATGCTGCAGGACGACAAAGAGACGGACGAGCAAAAAGCTAAGCTAACGGACATGATGGAGGATCTTTGTTACTTTCCTTCTGACTTTATAATTTTAAAACCATTAATGTATCTATTCCCTCTAGTTCTGGATGCTGTGCAGATAAAAGGATTTTTAGTTGATTATGATGCACAACCATAGCAACATGTCACAGCTGCCGCTGAGCTGTGACCACTCGCACCTGATCGGCATCCGCCTGATCCTCAGCTGCTGCCATATTAGGACGGAACTCCTCCTGCACGGCGTCAGATTGTTGTGAAACCCTCAGCGGTAACACCTTCAGGCCTGCTGTAGTAACTGGAGCTAACTGCACAGTATCTAACCTGTCTGTCTCTACCTAGATTCCTCTCCTGTCCCCGATCCCTGACTCTCCCCGCTGGATAAGGACCTCCTGGCTTCGACCCCCCGTCTGTCTGACCCTGAGACTGCCTGATCCCGATTTGGATTCCCGGTTCTGACCCTGGCCTGTCTGACCAAGAATAAGCAATTTCCCAATAAACGTCTGGTTTGGTATTCACTGTTCAGTCCCTGTGTCCATCCGTGCCTGGGCGTGACAGAACAATCTGACCAATTAAACACATGGACCAGACTGAACAGCAACCCCCTGCCGCCCTGAGGGACATCATAAGCCGACAAGGAGTCGTGCTTGGGCAAAGCGTTCATCGGCTCGCTGGACTAGAAGCGGCCAGCCAATCTCTCCATCAGGAAATCGTTCAGCTGGCCTCACAGGTAAAAACTAACCTCTGCGCTTTCCTCAAGTCCAGGACCGTCAGGCGCGTCAGCTGCTGTTGCTGCAGCTGCTCCTCCACCCGCCTCCTTACCGGCCGATCCTCCTGCTCTCCCCACTCCGGCAAGTTCACGGGGTCCGTATGTTCCCGATCCCCCGCCATTCTCAGGTGAACTGTCAAAATGTCGGGGTTTTCTGTTACAATGTCGGATGGTTTTTAATCAGCAACCAATGGCCTTTGCCTCCGATTTATCCAAAATATATTATGTCATGGGACTGCTGAGGGATCAGGCTTTAGCCTGGGCGCTAGCGTTTGACTCCACCACACCGTTAACCTCCCTTACCTTTAAACAGTTCACTGAAGAACTCAGCACGGTGTTTGATCACCCGGATCATGTTGGGGATGCCTCAAAACGCTTGCTGAAGCTGCGCCAAGGCTCCCGTAGTGCAGCCGAGTTCTCGGTGGAGTTTCGCACACTGGCTGCTGACACTAAATGGAACGATGAGGCGCTCAAAGGAGTATATTATCAAGCCTTAACTGAGGCCTTAAAAGACGGTTTGTCCGTCAGTGATGAGGCCAAAGACTTGAACTCACTAATCACAATGTCTATCCGTTTGGACAACAGGCTTCGTGAGCGACGCCGGGAGCGACCCGGCCAGTCTGCCTCAGCGCTTCCTCGGCTGTTTCCACCTGCGGTGGAGCGCAACAGCGCCACCCCTATTTTCCCGCCAGCCCAGTCACAGGCTCCAGCGCCCCCTGACGACGAACCCATGCAAATAGGTAGAACGCACCTGACAGCCACAGAAAGACAGAGGCGTCTTCAATCAGGAGACTGCCTCTACTGTGGTAAACCTGGGCACAGAATTTCCAGCTGCCCTGTACGGCCAAAAGACAAGGCTCATTAGAGGTGGGGACTCTAGTGAGCAGCACGGGCAAACCCCAACTCTCTACCAGCCGCCTGCTTATTGATGTTAAGCTTTGCCACCAGTCAACTTCCCACTCATTAACAGCCTTAATTGATTCTGGAGCTGAGGATAACTTTATTGACGAAGACTTATCTAAGAAACTTAACATCCCCATTGAACCCTCAGTTCACCATTATCTGCTAAGGGTCTGAATGGTTCTCTCTTGTTTTCTGTCACATGTCAGACACTCCCCCTGTTGATAACATCAGGGAACCACAGGGAGGTTCTCAGATTTAAAGTAATCCCTTCCTCCGGTTTTCCCATGGTGCTGGGTCATCCATGGCTGAGACTTCATAATCCCCATATTGATTGGGTCGCAGGTAGGATAGTTAGTTGGAGCCTGTCCTGTTCTGATAATTGTCTTCGTGCTGCTCAGCCTGATTGTGGGAGTTTTTGTGACAGTCCAGATCCCCTCGACCTGTCATTGGTTCCTCCCGAGTATCACAACCTAGCTGCCGTTTTCAGTAAGTCCCGAGCCTCTCGCTCCCCTCACCGACCATATGACTGCGCGATAGAGCTCCTGCCTGATGCTCCGCTGCCTAACAGTCGCTTGTACAGTCTGTCCAGGCAGGAACAGGAAGCCATGGAGACCTATATCAATGACTCAGTGGCTGCTGGTGTCATCCGCCGCTCGTCATCCCCACTGAGTGCCAGCTTCTTTTTTGTAGGGAAGAAAGATGGAACATTACGCCCTTGCATTGACTATCGGGGATTAAATAAGATCACGGTTAGGAACAAATACCCATTACCTCTTATGTCCACGGCATTCGAATTGCTGCAGGGGGCAAGCATCTTCTCCAAATTGGATTTACGTAATGCCTACCATCTAGTCAGGATACGTGAGGGAGATGAATGGAAGACCGCTTTTAAAACTTCCATAGGGCATTTTGAATACTTGGTGATGCCTTTTGGCCTAACTAATGCCCCTGCTGTCTTCCAGGCCTTTGTTAATGACGTTCTGAGGGATTTCCTTAATCATTTTGTGTTCGTCTATTTGGATGACATACTTATCTTCTCTAGGACGAAGGAGGAGCATGTTGGTCATGTTCGTCAGGTCCTCCAGAGGCTGCTGGAGAACAAATTGTTTGTTAAAGCTGAGAAATGCAGTTTTCATTTTCCTCCATCACCTTCCTGGGGTTTGTCATTGAGGAGGGACAGATCAGAGCTGATCCTGCCAAAACCAAAGCAGTTGTGGAGTGGCCAGAACCCAATACTCGTAAACAACTCCAGCGCTTCCTGGGTTTTTCGAACTTCTATCGTAAGTTCATTAAGAACTACAGCGTTGTTGCCCAGCCACTGACTCGCCTCACCTCAACTAAGCAGCCCTTCACATGGCCACCGGAAGCAGCAATGGCCTTCAAGGAACTCAAACAACTGTTTTCCTCCCCACCAGTCCTCATTCACCCGGATCCTGAGAAACAGTTTGTCGTGGAAGTGGATGCATCGGCCACTGGGGTAGGGGCAGTTCTGTCCCAGCATTCTGGCTCTGCTCACAAGCTGCTACCTTGTGCTTTTTTTTCTAGGAGACTCAGCCCTCCTGAACTCAACTACAGCGTGGGGGACAGAGAGCTGCTAGCTGTTAAGCTGGCTCTGGAAGAGTGGCGCCACTGGCTGGAGGGGTCCTCACAACCGTTTATTGTCTGGACTGATCACAAAAATCTATCTTGCATTCAGTCTGCTAAAAGGTTAACTCCACGCCATGCCAGATGGTCATTGTTTTTCTCAAGGTTCAACTTTGTCTTAACATACAGACCTGGTTCCAAGAACTGCAAACCCGATGCACTTTCTCGTCAATTTGAACCGGAGGCTCTGGAAAGTGCACCAGAAAGTGTCTTACCGGCTTCATGTGTGGTGGCTACTCTCTCCTGGGAAATTGAACAGTTGGTGAGGAAAGCTCAGCAGGTCCAACCCGCTCCAGCGGACTGTCCCCCGAACCGTTTGTTTGTCCCTGAAAGTGTTCGTCCTGAGGTCCTCCAGTGGATCCATGCTTCCAAGTTTGCCTGCCATCCTGGGGTCCATCGAACACTTACCTTATTGCAAAGTCATTTCTGGTGGTCCTCTATGGCTCAAGACACCCGTCAGTACGTTTCCGCCTGCACCATTTGTAATCGGGGTAAGTCCAGCAACAAACAACCCGCTGGTTACTTGTGCCCTCTGCCGGTCCCAGGACGACCCTGGTCACACATTTCAATGGATTTTGTTACGGGGCTTCCCCATCTGAAGGTAACTCTGTTATTTTAACCATTGTTGACCGGTTTTCCAAGTCTGCCCATTTTGTAGCACTGCCCAAGTTGCCTTCTGCCATGGAAACAGCCAATCTCCTGGTGCACCATGTGGTTCGTCTTCATGGCATCCCTGTGGACATTGTTACGGACCGGGGGCCCCAATTCACATCCCGGGTCTGGCATGCCTTTTGTCGAGCCTTAGGAGCCACAGTGAGCCTTTCATCAGGGTTCCACCCTCAAACCAATGGCCAGACTGAGAGGGTTAACCAGGAATTGGAGGCGGCCCTTCGCTGTGTTGTCGGTAACGATCCTGCCTCTTGGTCTCGGTTTCTACCTTGGGTGGAGTACGCCCACAACTCCCTGACCAGTACAGCCACAGGTATGTCCCCTTTTGAGGTGTCCTTGGGCTATCAGCCATCTCTGTTTCCCTCTCAGGAATCGGAACTCTCAGTACCAGCTGTGCAGCATCACCTTCGCCGGTGTCATCGTTTGTGGCGACAGACCCGTGCGGCCCTCTCCCGGACAGCTGAACGCAATCGCCTCCTGGCCAATCGTCGCAGAGCCTCCGCTCCCAGTTACCAACCGGGTCAGGAGGTTTGGTTGTCCACAAGGGACATACCTCTAAAAACAGACTGTAAGAAACTCTCGCCTCGTTTTATTGGCCCGTTCACCATTACTAGGGTCATCAATCCAGTCACTGTTCGCCTTGCCCTGCCTCGCACTATGAAGGTCCACCCCTCGTTCCATGTGTCTCAGATTAAACCTGTCGTCTCTAGTCGCCTGTGTCCTCCCGTACCCTCGCCCCCTCCTCCTAGGATTGTTGATGGTGGTCCTGCTTACACTGTTCGCCGTCTCCTGGATGTGCGCCGTCGGGGCGTGGTCTCCAGTTCCTGGTGGACTGGGAAGGTTATGGTCCTGAAGAGCGAAGCTGGGTGGCGCGTTCTGCTATCCTGGACCCCCAGCTCGTCCGGGATTTCTACCGTCGTCGGGGGAGACCGTCGGCTGTCCTGAGGGGCGCCTTGAGGGGGGGGACCTGTCACAGCTGCCGCTGAGCTGTGACCACTCGCACCTGATCGGCATCCGCCTGATCCTCAGCTGCTGCCATATTAGGACGGAACTCCTCCTGCACGGCGTCAGATTGTTGTGAAACCCTCAGCGGTAACACCTTCAGGCCTGCTGTAGTAACTGGAGCTAACTGCACAGTATCTAACCTGTCTGTCTCTACCTAGATTCCTCTCCTGTCCCCGATCCCTGACTCTCCCCGCTGGATAAGGACCTCCTGGCTTCGACCCCCTGTCTGTCTGACCCTGAGACTGCCTGATCCCGATTTGGATTCCCGGTTCTGACCCTGGCCTGTCTGACCAAGAATAAGCAATTTCCCAATAAACGTCTGGTTTGGTATTCACTGTTCAGTCCCTGTGTCCATCCGTGCCTGGGCGTGACACACAACAAGAGCAGCTAATTAACATCAGTAAAGTTCAGAAAACGCCGTTTGTCCACAGCTGGATGCTATCGACAGTAATAAACCAGAAAGTGATGCTTCCAAAATGCAATGAAGAGCTGATCAATAAAATCAGCTGTTAAACTGGAAAAATGTGAAATAAACAAACAAAAAGTGCAACTTATTTAGTAAAAGAAGAATAATTTCTTCTGAAAACTTTAATGATTTGTTTTTCCTGATGGTTTAATGTGAAATAAGAGATTATAATTTGAATCTATTCTCATCTGCTGCAGTTTAAATAACCAGCATCAGAAAAACATGCAGCTCTAAAATCCTCTGGTGCAGCTTTTATTGCGTCTCGTTGCTCCACAGGAAGCAGGAGTTCAAAGGCTGCTTTCAAAGAAAATCTATAAAGTTTTATCCTTTTCACCACAAGCATGAAAACATAAAAGGGACGCCAAATGTTTTGGTTCGTTCAGCGAAGCCTTAAAACCGAGTCAAATATTGTTTCTGCAGCTTAGGAAGAAAAGAGAAAACTGGAAGTTTGAGTTTGACAAAAACAACGGAATATGTGAAAAATTCAAAACAAGTCTGTGTTTTTTAGGAAAAGTAAAGGCTAAAAATAACCAGAATTTTACCAGAATAAAACACAACCAGTCACTGTCGTCTGAATTTTAGGTTTTGTGTGCAATTAAATAAAAGAAATAAATCTACTGAAGGATATGAAACAGAAAACAGGGAAGATCAAAAATAAGAAAAACTCCTGATTTTCAACACAATCGTTTTCAGAGACAGAAACCATTTAGTTTGCATTATTTTCTTTCTGTTTATAAATATCTATGTTGATCCTGAAACAAATACAAATTTATTCATCAAGTTTTGGATTAATCTGATTCAGAAAGAGAAGCTGGCCCACAGCATCACTAATTATCTCTAATTGTTTCTCGTTTTAATTTTTTCTAACTCGACTCAAGATGTGGGAAAGTTCAGGAGAGCGCCCGTCTTTCCCATTTTGAGGAGTGATACGAACAAACCACATCAGAAACTGTACATGTCGTCTCTGCACAAAATCTAGAAATAAATTCAAAATACGTCTTTAGTTTTGTCCTCTAAAACTTTACAGTTTAGTATAAAAAGCTTTAAAATAAAATAAACCTCCCTCAGGTTTACATCTGGACACAGAAACTAAATGAGACACATTTTCTGTTCTCAGCGAGAATAAACTAAAGTTTTATTTAAAATCTGATTCGTCATTCTGCAGTCTGACAAGTAGGAACTGGCCCACAGCATCACACATCCTCCTCTGTACCAAACAATGAATGTGTGATGTTTTCCCACACCAGACAAACCTCCGCTGTCTTGAAGAGTCACATAATATTTAGACCCCAGGGAAACAGGAAGTTTGTAATTAAAAGTTCCTAGAAATGACGAAATGATGCTTTTCTCACTTGAGCGATTTTACTTTGACTATAAAAAAAATCCAGGTGTTCCGACGCAAGAAGAGACACAAAAGTGATCGTTGGTGCAAAATTAGAAAAGTGTTGCACTTTCATCAGGGTTATTTTATCAGCACACTGTCAAATAAATAAATGAAAACATTTCAAAATACAAAGATATTTTAAAATATCTTTTATTTTTAGTTTTAGTTTTACAGCTGAGACATTCTTCCTGCGTTTGAATTATTTAACCTTAGATTGGAGCTGCTATAAAAAGATACATTTAGATAAATGTATCTTTGTTGTTGCAAAGCGCAGATGGATTTAAATTCAAATGAAGATGCAGAAAAAAACGTTTGTGGTGAAATGAAAACAGGTTTTCAGTTTTGCATCAAACCAGAAAACGTGAAAAAGTTCATTCAAATTTTCAGGTTTTATCAAAACAGAATCAGAAATGTGTTCAGTTATGTTGTGAAGAAGCAAATTTAAGCTTGAATGTGTTTTATTTCTGCCAATGTTTGATAAGAAGAGTTAAGAGTTTTACTCTCATGTTGTGTTTTTATTCTCATCAATCTTTGAAAGTTGTTTCAGTTTCTTGGATTTGATGCAAAAATTGGGTTTTCCATGTTTTTTAAACCAAATTTGACTTAATTCTCCATTAAATAAAGTTTGCATTCTGATCTTCAGCACGTTGAGATTTAGATTTTCACTGCTTCCTGCTGATGTTTTATTTTTAAACTCTTTATGTATGAAAAGCACCAAAGATCAGGAAACCAAATGTTTTCATCTGAGAGAAATAATCTGTTCTGGTTGCTTTTGTTGTGACAATTACAAGGTCATTTAAAAATCAAACAAAAGAGTTATTATTATTCTTCAATCTATTACAATAAAAAAACCAAACCAATCTGTGAGATAGTAATTGGCCCACAGCATCACACATCCTTTTAGTAAGAAGTCAAAACCTCCTTGGTTTTAAAGTTTATTAAAGGACTTTAATCGAACCTTCCTGGCAGCATGAAGTAGGCTAAAAGAGCTTAAAAAGCAACACATCAGGTAAACCAACATTGACTTTAAGTTCAGACCCAAAAGAACAAAAAAAAAAAAAACACCAACATTTACTAGAAAGCATCAAAACTTAGGGGAAATGTACATCTGGTGTAAATCTAACAGGAAAGCACGGTGGTGGCAGCATGATGCTTCAAAAACAAAGAAAAGTTATGCTTTTGGAGAGGCCTCGTCAAAACCATGAAGTTTGTTTATTTAGATGCTTTTTATGCTGAATTTCATCAATACTGCAAAGATAAAAGAGATAAAGTTTTGAATTTTGCATCCAACCAGGAAAATCCAAAAGTTCATTCAAATATTACAGTTTTCTCAAAGTCTCGACGTTTTAAGTTACTAAAGTTGTTTAGTTGATACAAAAGTTTTGACTTTTTCTATTTATGCATCTGGATTTTTTTAAAAAATGGGCTCCATGAAACGATCCAAGACCAGAACCATTGCTGACCCGAAACAGCCCAAAGACCCGTCAAGCCAACGTTTACTGAAAACATCTTTATCATCCACAAACGTTTGGGAAAATATCTGTCTGGTGCAAAACTAACAGAAACAGAGTCAAGCACGGTGGTGGAAGCATGATGCCTCAAATTAACCAACAGAAAAACACAGTTTTAGGAGCGGCCTAGTCAAAACCTGGACATAATGATGCTTTTCATGCTGAATTTTATCAGTTGTGCAACAGCAAGTGAAACGAAACGCCTTGAGTGACTTTAAAGAAACTCGATGGCAGCTATTAGCACCAAGGTGATGAGTATTTGTGTCAGGGGCCACTTAGTTTTTTAACATGCAATCTGGTTTATTTGTTTGTTTTTTCTCTAAATAGAACTAAAAGATCAATTTGGAACCTTGAAGTTACTCTAACTGGAGAAAAACCCAACACCAACTCCAGGTTTCACCCATTAAAGTAACTTATTTTCATTTCAAATAATAAAACGCACTAAAGAAACCAGAACAGCTCGACAGCCGGTTAGGATTCGGTTAATCGAATCCTAACCGATTAACCGATTATACTCTCATGCTAAAGTTTCTAAATGTTGTTAGTTGTTGCTGAAATGTGAGTAAAACCTGCGCCGTTCTGCTCATGCATGTTTTCTGCTTGTTTTAAGCGTCGGACCAGAAGGAAGCGCAGAAACCAGAAGCGGCTCCGCTGGATGACTTGCAGATCTGCGGCTCACGCAAACTCAGAAAAGCTGCAGGTAAAACAAAAAAAAAAAGGAGCTGAATAACGGAGTCGTGGTTTGACCTACCCATGGATCGCTGCGTCAGCTGTGAGGCGCGTCTCTGCGGGGCATCAGCGGTCCGAGTCCCGCAGATCGGCTTCAGACTTCCGGCTCTGCGTTTCGCTGCAGCGCAGAGAAAGAGGCTGCAGGTTTCATTCAGTCTCAGCAGAGGCTCGTTAGTTTGAGAGGAGCTGCAGCGCCCCGGTTCGGTTCGGTTCGGCTCGGTTCGGTCAGACTTCCCCTTCAAGCCCCTCCTCCCTCCTTCCTCTGGTCAGATGTGTTACTGTGTGACTCCAGGCTGCAGCTCAAACTTTTCCTCCTTTTGTTTTTTGCTGCTTTTCTTTCTACTCTTAATGTTTCCTCTATTTTATTTTTCTCTGCTGCTTCCTTCCTATTTTTCTGTGCATTTCCTTTTTATTCTCCATTTCTTTTATTTTCTGTTTTGTTCCTTTGCCTTTTGTTTTTCTTTATTTTTTCCTGGTTTTTCTTTAAACTTTTTCTGTTTTTTCATTTAATTAATTAAAATTTTCTTTTTTCCCACAGATTTCTTTTTTATTATTATTTATAGCCATAGTTTCTACTTTGTTCTTTTGTCTTTGTTTTTATTTTTTTCTGGTTTTCGTTAGTTTATTCCTGTTTTTTTTCATTTTTTGTTTGTCTTTTTTTCTACTGTTTTCCATTTTTCTTCCTATTTTCCTTTTCTACATTTATTTTAAAACTTTTTTATATTATCATTCTTAGTTCTCATATTCTGTTTTTATCTTTATTCATGTTTTGTCTTTATTTTCACTGTTTCCACAATTAGTTGAAACAATAAACTTTATTTGATAAATAACAATGCAGTAATAATACTGAAGGCTGTCATGTTGTTCACACTGCAATGCATTCTGGGTAACTAACGTATGCTAGCTTGGACGGCGCAGGTAGCTTCGAAACAAAAAACGAGACGGTGAAACCAAACTCACTTCTTTAAGTTATCTTTACCTTTTATTACAGCTGAGAGATCAAAACAATCCAATAACTTGACTAATCATCAGAATAACCATCAGAATAACCATCAGACTAATCTATTACTCTGATAGTCATTAGTTGCAACCTTTCTTTAAACTTTTATTTTGGCGTTCACTTGGGACAAGGAAAACACATTTTTATGGACGCTTCCTTCTGAAAGAATTCCCAATACTCACTCAGGCGATGATTATTTCTTCACAGACAAAAAACTAACATTTCTCTGCCTCCCGCTGCTGGATGCAGATTTAAAAAGAGCAGCAAAAGCAAATGAGGTGGATCAGCATTGCTAGCTCAAAACTGATCCTGGACATGCTGGCATAGAATATCATTTTTTCTGCCTGGAAATTGAGCTGATATTCATTCCAGTTATAAGACAGTCATACAGCAACACTCTTCAGTCAGAGGCCTCCTCAGAGTCACTGCAACACTGACTGCTACTGGAGCTTTCTACAACCCACAGCACCACTTTGAAGACACTCGAATGAAATGATTTATCATTTAATTTCCCTTTGGAATAAATAAAACCGAGGCTTTTGATCCGTCTCACATTTTCACCTTTTTTCAGTTCATATGAGTGAAAGTCAAACCCTTTGTACGTATTGATTGTGAGCGCACGTACACCAAAATGTTCCATTAGTAAATAAACAGATCTCTAACCGCACACAATTTGATCCTAAAAATATCCGTCCACCCACCATTTTTCGAAAACGATCTAAAAACAGTTTCAGAGTTTCTGTTCTCGGATGCCTTCGGCGTCTCGCCGCTTCCCTTCCTGCCCACTTCGTGTTTTGCACACACACCTACACACCTCTTCCACTTTTTCCCCTACTTCTAGAGAAAACTACAACATGCAAATTGGTGTTTTTTATTCATGCCTGGTGACTCCCACTCAGGGATTTTTAACTAAATAACTTCAAAAAACAACAAGTGAAAAGTCCTGAATGCAGAAGCAGGAAGGAAGTGGTGTGAATTTTACCCATGATGCTTCATGTGCAGCGAACCCAACCAACAGAATGCCTCTACAAAAAAGCCTCTACGTCTGCTACCAAATCACACCAGAGGGGATCACAAACAATAAATAATTAACCACCAGATTATTTGGTTGGGTTATTTGTGGTATAAAAGCACCGTGCACAATATGAAGTAGTTTTATTATTTTTATTGCACTAAAACTTTTTCTCAGAGATGTTTAAAATTAAAGCAGCAGGTTTGCATCGTCTGTAATCACCAACAGAAACCGTTCATGCAAAAGATAATTCAGAGTTATCTAAGTAAAAATTAAGAGAAATTTAGATTAAAAAATATACAATATTTCAACCTGACATTGAAATATAATTTGAAAGAATGATATGTTGATTTAAAGCGATTAAAAACCTGGACAAGCTGCAGTAAACAGTAAAGTTTTCATCCCTGATTTAAAGGAGTCAGAACTTTTTAACATATTAGGTTCCAGAGTGGATAAACTGATTAAATTCAAAACCACAACATTTTTACATTCTGTGGTTCTTCTGTCTGCTTTGAGTCAAACAATCCAAACCCTTTGACCTGTTCCCCTCCTGGCCTCTGGGGGCGCTGCACCAAGAACCACTGAAGGAAATGACACAAAATGTAAACAAATGGAGAGGCGTCAGATTTTAGTGGAGAATTTCTCTTTTGTCTTTGGCTTGAGATCATGAGCCAAATCTCCCACTAGTGCTAGGCTAGTGCTTTTGTGGTATTTACCCAGAATGCCTTGCGCTGTCGTCCACTTTCTGCTTGTAGAACGGTGTCCTATTTGAACCACAGCACTTTTAACTCCAACCGAACCCAAACAGAGGCTTGTAGGACTAGAGTTCACTTTTTAGCTCGATTAGCGTTCACACCTCACCAAACAAACGGGACTTTCTATAAAAACGAGCCGCAGTTTGATTAAAGTGGACTCAACAGGTGTGAATGTCATTCCTCCCTGTGACATGTGAGACACAGGAATATGTCACATCTGTCTGTCACATATCAAACCTGATCTAAAGGAAACATCGTCAGGCATTCTGGGTGATGTTATAGTCTGAACTGCTTCCAGTTTAAATGAGGAACGTTTCTTTTTAAAATGATGCTAAGGTTATTTAGAAACAGGCATTATGTCATGGTTCAGATTTATCTCTGAGTCGTTGATTGCTCAAGTCTTTTTACACATTATGCAGTATTTTTATGAGTGCTGATCGAAAGCTTTGCATTTTCAGGAAACAAAACTATAATTTCTGTTTTATTTGCCGTAAACTGGTTCTGACTCAGCAGAACGTGATCGTGTGTCATCAGGCTACAGGTTTTAAAATCTGAGCTGGACAGTAAAACCAAGACGAAGGTTTCTGATGAAATCATCAGGAATCTGACTGGAAAACATGAAAATAAGGAATATGTTTGTTGATTTTATGCTTGTTCAATGATGTCTGACAAAAATATGAAGTCAGATGTTAGCTGGTAATTCTTTTCATGAAGACGTCCAGGTTTCACTTTGTGAAAATAAAGTTACTAAACTCCTGAATTTGTGTTCTAGGAGTTTTTTTGAGCAAATAAAGGATTATTTACTAGCAAGGAGAGTCAAAAATTTTCTGTTAAGTGGTTAAAACTTTAAAAAATATTTTATCAACATCTCAAATGCTTAAACTCAGAGAAAATCCCACAACTTGACAGTTTAATTGAGCCTGAAAAGATTCATATATGTAGTTTTTACATTGTAGGCATGTTTAGTCGATGATGTTTGCAGAAACATGTACGCTTCCTCAGGGCTAAACATAAGCTAGCTATAAATGTAATAGTTGTTAATCTAAATCAAGAACTGAGCTCATCGAGGTAAAGAAACAGATATTTTAATATCTATTTCTGAGAATCAATTTGCAGTTCCTCCACAAATCCAGCTCTGGACCTTATTAATGCTCCACCACACTTTTCAGATATTTATTATCTGAGAGGTTTATTTACTGTCCTCTTTACAAAGATGCACAACTTTGTGTTGGTTTATCACAAAGAAAATCCCAATGAGTTTCAGATAAATCTGGGTTTGTTGAGTGAACGGAAGACGAAAGTTGAACCTTGAGATTTTCTTTTCTCAACTTTCAGCTTCTCAGAACAAACATGCAGAGCAGGAAAGTTTATCCATAAATTACATTTAAGTAAAAGTAGAAATACTTCAACGTATTTTTACTCCAGTAAAAGTAAAATGTAGCCATCCAAAAAATTATCCAATAGAAAAAGAAATTTGGTGATAAGTCTGTTCAAGAACCGAGTAACCAATGAAATGATTAATCATTTAGTGAGGAAGAATTACATAATCAGAAAGTTGGTATTTTAAGAACCAAAATGACAAAACTTCACATATGTAACAAAAATAATAACAGTCAGGCAAAAGAAAAAAAATTCCAAATCAATTTATTTCAATAAAAAATTCATAAAACTTTAACAAACACTGCAGGTCAGTCTGCTGAGACAATTCAGATATTTTATTCAAGTAAGAATAGAAATATTCATCATAAAAATACTCGATGTGCATCATCGTAAAAGTACATTTTTCCAAAAAATTACTCAAGTAAATGAAACTGAGTAAATGTAGCTATTTACTCCCCATTTCTGCAATAGAGACTCAAAAATGTCTCCAATATGCAGTTTATCCTGAAACTGCAACCAAAACTGGAAAGTACAGTAAATGATCTGCAAGAGACGCAAATTTAATGCACTGAGGAGAGAAACAAATCTTCTCTGAAAACTGAAAGTTCCTGTGGAGAAAAGTGGCCGGCCATGCGAGAGGAAGACGTGAGTCAGGGAAGAAGAGCGGCAGCGACAGCCGGCTGTTTGCTGCTGTGGTTCAGCCACTTCCTGTCACAGACAATAATAGCTCGGCGTGTTCCTCTCTGCGAGAAGCGTGGGCGAAGCGACACGTGGGCCGGCCGCCTCTTACTGACACTGCAGGGGAAACAGCAACATCCCCTTTAATTAATTATCACAAAGAGAAACCTAAAGGCGCAAACAAAAACCTCAATTTACACTGAAAGCGTCTTTTTCTGCAAGTATGAGTTTTTAAAGCTGCTTGTTTTCTCCAGAATGAGAAGTTGCTCATAAATTGTTGCTTTGGGACTCCATCACCTGTTGCACCGCATTCTGTGGCCACAGGCGGCGCTGTTGCAGTTGGTGGCGCTTGTTATATCAAGTTCCAATCAATAAAGTTCAAATCAAATCAAGTGCTTTACATAATGAAAAATACAATATTATAAAAGACAACAGCACTCAGAAACCAGAAAAAAGAAAAAGATGCAAACATTGCAATTATTTTTGTTTCTTCTTCATGCACTTAAAATAAGACTAATAAGTAACTTTTTAGCAAGATGAGGTTGTTTTAAGCCAATTTTTTGTTATAAATTATTTTATAAATGAAATAATCTCCCAATAAACAATTTTTTTCAATAATTTCAAGGAATTATTGACTTAAAACTATTAATTTAGTCTTATTTTCAGAGAACTAAGAAGAAACTAAAGTAAATATGATCGGTATGATTTTTTGTTTTTGCAGTGTAATATGTGATTTTTACTTATTTTACAGAATTTGATTTGGGTAAATGCAAAATGTATATTTGTATTTTGTAAAGTTTTAGCTGAATAGCAACTCTGATTATGTTCTTTTCTTTTTCTGGTCTAGTTTAGGTGACGATTATTTCAAGAATCGATGAATTGTTTTCCACCTGCAGGATTATTGCAGATAAACTCTGGGATATTCTCACGGTGCAGAATGATGATGATGATGATGGTGCTGCTGATGCTGCGGTTCTTCCTCCTGTGGACATGGAAACACTCAAAACCACAAACGCATCCTCACATAAACCTGTCCTCCCCCACCCACTGCGCTGACCTTCAAACACGACGTCAGAACCAAATAAAAACACAAACCCATCACTATTTAACCCAGGTAAAGCTGAATACAGCTGCCTCCATTTTTAGACCTGACTCAGTTTTTCCTTCACTTCCTGGTGGTTCATTTGCAGGTCAAAGCATCTGCATGCATGTAGGAGTCAGAAAGTAACAGGAAATATCAGTGTAAAATGTTTACTGTATTTTATTAGTCTCAATGAATTCATCTGCAAAGACAGGAAGTCTGCAAACATGACGAGATTAAATAAAACTATCAGTCAAACTAAAATTAGATCCAACCTTTTGAGCTGTGCAGCAAATTTTCCCACCTTTTTAAAATCTGCAATTTTTTCTACAAATTTTACTTTGATTTTCCAATATTTTGCTCGTTTTGTTTTTTGAAAACATGACATTCCTCCCAAATAAAATCAGAAAAATACATAAAAAGAGCAAAACATGAAACAAATACTTTCTATTTTTAATTTCTCATTCTTGATTTTATAATTTTATGCTAATATGATTGATAACTAAAACGGTAATAAGACTTTGTTGTTGTTTTATTACTCAGTTCCAGGTGTTTTATGATCTCAGTGGATCTGTGACCTAAAAACAGAAATTACTCAACAGGCTAAGAAACCCAAAAGGAAACCATCAGAGAGAGGGAATTCCCTTCATATAAGGAACTTTATAAAGATATAAACTCTTAAAGGGACTCATTTCAAAACAGAATTCATGTTTTTATTAAACAGATTTTAAATTATGATCTTTATTTAGTCCGTTTTCTGGTTATTTATCCCGGAATCCCAGATCCAAACCAATAATCCCCTATGATATGTTGCCCCCTAGTGGACATTAGAGGGAAATGCTCCTTTTTCAAACATTTAATTTCAAAGCTAGAAATTGAAAAACAGCTCTATCTGGCAATCACACAAAGAAATACACAACTTTATGGCTTCTTTAAGAAGGCCAGAAATAATGTTGTGTATTTTCAGTATCAGTATTGGGGAAATTATATTTATTTTAATTTTTTTAAATACAAATTTGAAAAGTGTGGCGTGCATTTATATTCCAATGCTTTCACTACAGCACCTCCTGCACTTCCTCCTGCACCAGCTGGTACTTTCAAAACGTTCATTTCCAGGATTCCAACCACAGATGGATGTTGGAGGAATGTGTTGAATGGTCGGTCATCACACACGTCTTCTGGTTCTGACCACAAATAAAGACTTTCTGGGAGGAAATGAAACAGGAGACTGAGGACATTCTATTCATTTATTTTGAAGCTAAATATTTTGCAAGTGAATTGTGTTTACAAATATTTAGTTTGGATGCATTTCCACATTGTTTTCTGTTTAAAAAGCTAAATAAACTAAAATATTGTTTTTTGTTTTTTTTTACAATAATTTCTACATTCATGATCAAAACTAAGTAAATCCTCAGAACATCCTCCTGAAAACTTTACAACCTGCCTCTGATTTCACCGCAGGGCTTATACTTCCTGGTTCTGTTGCTCTGAAAGAAGAAACTACAACCCAGGTGACCTGTGACGTCATTAGTTACACAACACCCGTCACATTACTTTCGATTTGAGTTCACGTGCTAAAGTGCAACTCCAGTCCACTTGTTGTGTCTATTTGTTTCGAATTTCTTCATCAACTCTTTAGATCATGTGAACAAACGGTAAGTTATGTTTTATATTTGGTCTTCAAGGAACTTTAATATTTCTGTCTAATCTGTGGAAGATTCACTTCTGGTTTCAGCTCAAAGTTTCATTCCTGCTGTTTGAAAGTTAATCTGCAGGATCATTAGATTACAAATTAACTGAAATCAAACAACATGATGAATATCTGATGTTTCTTTGTTTTCTCTGAACAAACGGCTTCATAACTTTATTTTCAGGAATCAAACTTTGATCAGAACAGTTTCCTGCTGCATCCTTTCAAAATAAAAAACATATATATTATTATTAAAACTATTAATGCAGAAATGTGTTCATTTCAGTCAGATTATTGAAAAGTTAATCATTGACGCAGCAGATAATCCACTTGTAGAGATTAATAATTAACTAAATTCCTTCCTGTTGTTCAGGTTGAATCAGTGAATGTAAATGTTGCTCCATGTCTCCATCTAGTGGACTGATAGTAGAAGTGCAGCAGCTGATGGCAGCTTCCTCTGCCTCTCTGCTGTCTGACTGCATTCACCTGACACTGATATGAAGCAGAGAAGAAGAGCCAATCAGAGGAGGAGCAGCTGATCTTTTTCCAGCACTAATGATGTAAAGGATGATCAGAGTTGATGTGCAGATGAATGATGTGTGTTTCCTCTGCAGGTGAAGCTAGAAAGTGTGTGTGAGCTGATGTGGATTCAGCAGCATGGATCAGTGTGAGGACAGAGAGGAGGGAGTCCCTCCCTCTAAAACCACTCTGTGTGGGGAAGATGAGAGCCAGAGCAAAGGTCAGAGGTGAGGTCACCATCTCTAACTGTCCACAGCCCTTTCACACAGAGTTCACTATATAAGGCCAGAACAGACGTGGTGATGAAGCTGCTGCTGCTCCTCTTTGCTGATTAAGTTTTAATCATCATGTTTCTGTCAGGATCCATCAGAGACTCAAACCAGAACCAGAACCAGAACCCCCAGCTGTGTGTCCTTTAAGAGCGACTGGTCAAAGGGTAAACTTATTGACTTTAAATCCCCTGGATCTCCACCATCAGAGAGGTGAGATGTTTCTAACTGCTGTAACTGTAGAAACTGAACCATTATGAATATCCCAGTTTATTTTATTTATTTATCTAAGTTATACCTGAAATAGGGCGATCCCTGGTATGTCATTTCCTTTAACCTTAGCTTTGCATGTGTGTACTCTATGTGTGTATTTATGTATATACAAACATACAAATAGCTAAGAGATGGAGGAAAACACAGAATTATTTATTCTCAACAGGATTTCCAGGATACATTATAAAAACTCTCATTATAACACCCAGTAGAGGACCGCACATTGACACACACCCACATATTATAATCAATCAATTTTATTTATAAAGCACCTTCATATTGAAAGCAGCTCAAAGTGCTCAGTCCTCCTTATTATCCACATCATCTCAGATCTAATCATCAGAACATGATTGATGTCCCACATTATCCTGAAGACCTGTGTGGACAGAGCCTTCACTTCCACTGTCTCCAAGCTCTGGGACATTGTCTCCACCAGCATTAGATCTGCTGACAGTTTGGACTGTTTAAAGTGCAACATCAACTTTTTTTACGTTTACTGACTGATTCTGGTTTTACTGGAATTCACAGACATGTGAATTATATCTGCAGTTTTTAGACGTGCCACAGGTACAAAACACTGAAATGAAATGGATAAATTACCTCCTTGTGTAGATCAGTTCTCCAGAGCCTTGCTCATGACCTCATTATTCCATTCAGATGTGGTGCAGCAGAGGCACATCTAAAAGTTGCAGGACATCGGCCCTTAAGGACTGGAGTTTGAGACTCCTGCTGTAATTCATCTTCCTGTTTCTAACTCCTTTGTATTGTGTCCATGTCATGCTCTGATTTTCTGATTCAAGTATTTTTAGTGTGAAACTCTTGGTGATTTCCTCTGTGAAAACTGCTGGATGAATATTTCCAGACTTTCTAATTGTTCCTGGTTCCTCCACAGAGTGGACCAGCAGAGCTCAGAGGTTCCCAGTGGTCCATCTGCCCAGCAGCATCAAACACAGCTGGACTCCATATTTATGGTCTGCATATGTACAACTACTTTTTTATGGGTTCTGTTCACATTCATTTCCATGCTGCACTTTGTAGACCAGAGGACTGTCAGTCTGTCCAACATCCATCTGGTGTTTGGCTCCATGATTTCAGTCCCATGTGTCCATCTATTATTCTGTTCCAGCTGCTGGAGGACAACATTGTCACTTTTGTGAAGAACGAGTTGAAGAAGATTAAAAAGGTTCTGAGTCCAGATTACCCAGAATGCTCAGAGAGACAGAGTGAGGATGTTGAGGTGTTACAAGGTGAGGAAGAAGAGCAGAGGAGGAGCAGAGAGGCAGTGATGAAGATCACACTGAACTTCCTGAGGATGATGAAGCAGGAGGAGCTGGCTGACCGTCTGCAGAGCAGTAAGAGGATTTCTGCAAAGATTTAACCAGATGGATAAATCAGACATTTACTGACGTATAAAGAGATGGAATCACTTTTAGTCAAACCTCTTCAAAATATAATTTTTATTTATTGCTGATTTTACTTTTTATGTTTATTTAGAACATCTTGCTGCAGTTTGTCAACATCAACTTAAATCTGGTCTGAAGAAGAAGTTCCAGTCTGTGTTGAGGGGATTGCTAAAGCAGGAAGTCCAACCCTTCTGAACCAGATCTACACAGAGCTCTACATCACAGAGGGAGGGACTGGAGAGGTCAATGATGAACATGAGGTCAGACAGATTGAAACAGCATCCAGGAAACCACACAGACCAGAAACAACAATCAGACAAGAAGACATCTTTAAAGTCCCACCTGGAAGAGATCAACCAATCAGAACAGTGATGACAAAGGGAGTGGCTGGCATTGGGAAAACAGTCCTAACACAGAAGTTCACTCTGGACTGGGCTGAAGACAAAGCCCACCAGAACATCCAGTTCATATTTCCATTCACCTTCAGAGAGCTGAATGTGCTGAAAGAGAAAAAGTTCAGTTTGGTGGGACTTGTTCATCATTTCTTTAGTGAAACCAAAGAAATCTGCAGCTTTGAACACTTCCAGGTTCTGTTCATCTTTGATGGCTTGGATGAGAGTCGACTTCCACTGGACTTCCACAACAAGGAGATCCTGACTGATGCTACAGAGTCCACCTCAGTGGATGTTCTGCTGACAAACCTCATCAGGGGGAAACTGCTTCCCTCTGCTCTCCTCTGGATAACCACACGACCTGCAGCAGCCAATCAGATCCCTCCTCAGTGTGTTGACATGGTGACAGAGGTCAGAGGGTTCAATGACCCTCAGAAGGAGGAGTACTTCAGGAAGAGATTCAGAGATGAGAAACAGGCCAGCAGGATCATCTCCCACATGAAGAAATCACGAAGCCTCCACATCATGTGCCACATCCCAGTCTTCTGCTGGATCACTGCTACAGTTCTGGAGGATGTGTTGGAGACCAGAGAGGGAGGAGAGCTGCCCAGAACCCTGACTGAGATGTACATCCACTTCCTGGTGGTTCAGACCAAAGTGAAGAAGGTCAAGTATGATGGAGGAGCTGAAACAGATCCACACTGGAGTCCAGAGAGCAGGAAGATGATTGAGTCTCTGGGAAAACTGGCTTTTGATCAGCTGCAGAAAGGAAACCTGATCTTCTATGAATCAGACCTGACAGAGTGTGGCATCGATATCAGAGCAGCCTCAGTGTACTCAGGAGTGTTCACACAGATCTTTAAAGAGGAGAGAGGTCTGTACCAGGACAAGGTGTTCTGCTTCGTCCATCTGAGTGTTCAGGAGTTTCTGGCTGCTCTTCATGTTCATCTGACCTTCATCAACTCTGGTGTTAACCTGATGGAAGAAAAACAAAACATCTATTAAATCTTCATTATTTAATAAACCTAAACTAAAGTCTCTCTATCAGAGAGCTGTTGTCCAGGCCTTACAGAGTCCAAATGGACACCTGGACTTGTTCCTTCGTTTCCTCCTGGGACTTTCACTACAGACCAATCAGAGACTCCTACAAGGTCTGGTGACAAAGACAGGAAGTAGCTCACAGACCAATCAGGAAACAGTTGAGTACATCAAGGAGAAGATCAGTGAGAATGTGTCTGCAGAGAAAAGCATCAATCTGTTCCACTGTCTGAATGAACTGAATGATCGTTCTCTAGTGGAGGAGATCCAACAGTCTCTGAGTTCAGGAAGTCTCTCCACAGATAAACTGTCTCCTGCTCAGTGGTCAGCTCTGGGTTTCATCTTAGTGTCATCAGGAAAAGATCTGGATGTGTTTGACCTGAAGAAATACTCTGCTTCAGAGGAGGTTCTTCTGAGGCTGCTGCCAGTGGTTAAAGCCTCCAACAAAACTCTGTAAGGACACAGATTCTTATTGCATGTTTTTTTTTTATAGAAATCTGCCATTGATGAAGCAAATATATATTCATGTTACAGTTTATTTATGAGTGCATTGTCTCTTCAAAGTCTGAAACTGAGGGGTGAGGGAGTCAGATTTCCTTCAGCAGTTTGTCTGGAAAGTAACACAAACATTTGATGGATTAATAACATATTTTCCTTCCTGTCCTCAGACTGAGTGGCTGTAACCTCTCAGAGAGAAGCTGTGAAGCTCTGTCCTCAGTTCTCAGCTCCCAGTCCTCCAGTCTCAGAGAACTGGACCTGAGTAACAACAAGCTGCAGGATTCAGGAGTGAAGCTTCTCTCTGCTGGACTGAAGAGTCCAAACTGCAACCTGGAAACTCTCAGGTAAAATGTTCTCCATCCTGGTGAAACCAGATTTCTGTCCATTATCTTCTATAAGATATTATGTAAATTTTATTTCAGTATCAGATTATAACATCAGTAGATGTCTGACTGTAATGAGGCTAATCATGCTAAATCTTGACACATAAACTCAGATGGTTTTCATTTATTTCAGGCTGAAAGAACCAAGAAGAGAGGAATGTAGAAAGATGGAGATCAGGCTTTAACTGTTAGTGTAACACTGGACACTAGACAGATTGTTGCATCCTCAGTGTACAAAGAAGCATTATTGCAGATTCTTCCTCCAACCAGTTGTTAGACTTTCTTGTCTTTGCATAAGTAATAAATGTTGACTTTTATTATCTACAGAATGAAATACAGTTCATCACTCTTTTATGATATTAAAGGAATTTTCACTCTCTTGAGTTTTTTACTCTTGTGAAAACCTTGGTCTCTACCTCCATGTTGTCATTTTCTCATCATGTGATGAATTGTTTGTCTACAGCTTATCAGGCTGTTTGGTCTCAGAGGAAGGCTGTGCTTCTCATACTTGCAGGCGCAAAAGAGCAGCTAGTCAGTCAAAAGGACAATTGAAAAACCAAACACTTAAGAAATATTTAGATAGATAGATAGATAGATAGATAGATAGATAGATAGATAGATAGATAGATAGATAGATAGATAGATAGATAGATAGAGATAGATAGATAGATAGATAGATAGATAGATAGATAGATAGATAGATAGATAGATAGATAGATAGATAGATAGATAGATATTTATTGTCATTGAACAGGATTCAACAAAATTTCTATTTCAACTCCCGTGCAAAAGTCAAATATATACAATATAAAATAAACAAACACACAATAATAATAATAATAATAATAATAATAATAATATATACAACTAAAATTAACTAAAGGCACTCAACCACACCAAAGAAGAAGCAGCAGGTCCAATTATGGTAAAGTGCAGATGATGTGACAGTGCAAGTGCAGAACAATATGGCTGTGTGGGGGTTGGGGTGTGGGGGGGGGTGTATGTGAGGTTATGATATGTGTGGGAGGGGGCGGCAGGGAGTAATGGCTCTGACGGCTGTGGGGAAGAAACTGTTTCTCAGTCTGTTTGTTGTCGTCCGTATATTCCTGAACCGCTTGCCTGATGGCAGCGGCACAAACAGTCTGTGGCCCGGGTGGCTGGAATCCATGGCTATGGATCCAGCTCTCTTCTTGACCCGGCCCATGTAAATAGAGTCCAGGTCCGGGAGGGGGCATCCCACAATGCCTTGTGCCGTTCTCACCACCCGTGTCAGTTGTTTCCTCTCCAGTGCTGTGCAGCCACCATACCACACAGTCACGTTGAGGCAGAGGACGCTCTCGATCGTTGCCCTGTAAAAGTTCAGGAGCAGCCGTGAGGAAAGTCCAGCCCGTCTCAGTTTCCTGAGGAAGAAGAGCCTTTGTTGTGCTTTCTTCACCAGGTGGGAGGTGTTGGTATTCCAGGAGAGGTCAGACGTGATGTGGAGGCCCAGGAACTTGATGTTGTCCACACGCTCCACCTCTTCTCCATCTATGAGAAGGGGAGTGTGACCCGTCCTCCTGGACCTTCTGTAGTCCACAATGACCTCCTTGGTCTTCCCTGTGTTCAGCACCAAGTTGTTGGCTGAACACCACTGAGTGAGCTGCAGAATCTCCTCTCTGTAGGGGGTCTCGTTGTTGTCTGAAATGAGACCCACTACTGTTGTGTCGTCCGCGAACTTGACGACTGTGTTGGTGGGGTGGATGGCAAACGCAGTCGTGTGTGAACAGGGTGAAGAGAACTGGGCTGAGCACACAGCCCTGCGGTGTGCCTGTGTTGAGGACCAGTGGGGACGATGTTGAGCCACCTATTCTCACCACCTGAGGCCTGTTGGTGAGGAAGTCTCTGATCCAGTGGCACAGTGAAGCAGGTAGCCCCACCTGGAGTAGCTTCAGCACCAGCTTGTCTGGGATGACGGTGTTAAATGCTGAGCTGAAGTCTACAAATAGCATCCTGGCTTAGGTGTTGGGATGCTGCAGATGGGGTCAGGACTGTATGCACAGTGATTTAACACTACGGTTCTCTGTACCCTAAACTATAGATGAGTTAAATAAATCTCATAACACTTATGAAATCAATAATGTCTAGTAAAAGAGGGAAAACATTAATTCAGTCAGATGCAGTTTGCATCAACATCAACAATCCCAAGTAACTGAATCCAAACATCCTGAGAGCTTTTCTAGCTGATTAATGCTGGTTGAGTAATTCTACATAACACAGGGATATTGATGACTATTTATTTATTTTTTCATAAATGTTAGGGAGCATAGCGATAGTTTTAATGTGTGAATTTTTGTTGTCATTATTTACATTACCTGCTGCAGCTTTAAGTAGTGTGAGAGTTCACTGCGGGTGGAGGTTGAGCAGCACCATGTCTGTGAAATATAACTATCAGTAGCGGCGGTTCAACAGAGGGAGAACCAGCGTCTTTCACCACCAGCTTGAAGACTTTAATTATTTTTTTGGTTATTTGTTCAGCTTTCTGACCTTGATGCTGATCCAGATGAGTGTCGGTAGTTGAGCTGCTTTACCTGCTGTCTGGTCGCTCAGGATGTCAATTTTTCCTGAATTGAACCTCAATGTAGCCAAACTCCATCAAGTGCATCTACAAGCATTCGGTGCTAAGTCCCGCATTCCGTCATTACATTTGTTGTATTGATGCCTTCTGACACGTTTCATCTCTGAGGTAATTTTCCGTTGCAACACACAAACTTCCCCATTCACAATCAGAGCGTTATAGTTCCACACGACAGGATTTGTTGCTGTGCGCTTGTGCAGTGAGAAGGAAGGAGGAGATGAGCTGCACACGCAGGCTGAGAAGGTAGATACATGTGATTCGTTTTGGTCATTGATGATCAGCGATCATACACTTTTTCACAGAAATCATCCGATTATGATCGGTGGCCGATCAATCAGCACACCTCTAATTAATTCATAAATATCATGTTAGGGAGGTCTAACAACAGAAATACATGCACTGATTTTGCAGATAAAACTTTGGGATTAAATGGACTGTACAACTTTGCAAACAGCAGCCCATTAAAACATTAGGATTCTTTCACCTTAATGTACCTGGGAAACCAAACCATCTACTGGTATTACTGTTTATTTATCACTACATTGTTTCCTAGTCTGCTGCTAGCAGGTGATGAGAAAAAGAGAGACAGACTCAGCGGCGACTGAAATAATGCAGTTTATTGTAGATTTTAATATTTTTCTTGCCAGTGTCCTTGTTGTCTGTAGTTCAGTTATTCAAGGCTTGAGTGCCAACTATAGAATAAACCAGTTTATAATAAAGATATCATAAAGTTTTGAAAAATATGACCTATTCTTCAATCAGTCCAAGAAGAATATTGTTGACTGTAAAGTAACACAAACATTTGATGAATTATTTAATATTTTCCCTGTCTCCTCAGACTGAGTGGCTGTAACCTCTCAGAGAGAAGCTGTGAAGCTCTGTCCTCAGTTCTCAGCTCCCAGTCCTCCAGTCTCAGAGAACTGGACCTGAGTAACAACAACCTGCAGGATTCAGGAGTGAAGCTTCTCTCTGCTGGACTGAAGAGTCCAAACTGCAACCTGGAAACTCTCAGGTAAAATGTTCTCCATCCTGGTGAAACCAGATTTCTGTTTATTACATTTTATCAGTTTGAGACCCACAGCCTGAATCTGATGACCAACTGCTGCTTTATTTGTTCGTCTCTCTTTTATTTTACCAAAAACTACCAGAACCACTTTGGGTCCAGACTTAGTTTGAGTGTTGGCTAAATGAAGCGTCACGAAGCATTTCGACCCAGAGCAAAAGTATTGATACTTTGTTGATACTGTGTTACAACAATGTAACACAGTATTTCCAATTCAGTAAAAATCTCTCCTGCTGGAGATTAAAAGTCCCTACAGGCAACATAGTTAACGACCTGATTTGATGACCATGTCTATACATAAGATTCATGTAATTGTATTTTATTGTACATTTGCATTATTTCTTATCTTCAATTAAATTCAAAATATATTTGATATTCTTTGATACAGTCAATAAATAATGTGAACATGAACCAAGTGATGAAATTGTAAGTGAACGTATTTGGAACTGAGGATGCCTGTGCACTGTTTTTTTTCTCCAAATTTTCAGTCAAAAAAAATGTTTTCCAAAATTTGAAATTTTGTCTATTACACTTTTTGACACAACTTCTCCTGCTGTAGAATAAATGAAGTAAACAATACATTTATGTGAAATAATTGATCAAAAGCAACTGAGTAATTTATAGAATGGCTGAATACCTGAGTTTATCCAGGTGGATCTGGGATTCATTTTCATGCCTTAGGTGAATTTTTTGAAAAGACAGTTCTGAATGTTTAAAAACATATTTGGAGGTTCATTCAATGTTGATATTTATGAATGTAATTTTGATTGTGGTGATTCTGAAAGTGTGTTTTCCATGTGTTTAGTGACCTTTAGTGTCAGGTTGGTGTTTCAGATCTTTTTAATTTAAATACTGGGTTAAATTTCCCTATATTTAATGATTTGGCTGTTTTCGGATTGTTTTTGGAGAGTATTTGTATCTATTTGTTTCTAATTTTTCCAACATAGGTTTGTCATACTTTTTTTCTCAAAGAAAAGTATCAGTTTGTTATACAATTCTTTATTTAACAATTGAGTCTTGTTCAAAAGAATATTTTTTGTGAGTTTCTGCTCAGTTTTCCATCTCTGTATCCAACAGTTAAACATGTAAAGATGAAACTGTAGATTTGCTCTGCTTTGATTCAAGCTGCTGTTTTCCCTCAAACCAGCTCTGATGCTGATCCTCAAACTGAGCCTGATGCTGATCTTCAGCCCAGCCTTGATTCTCAGGCTTCATTGGACTCTTTCTGTTAAAACTGACATGGATTCATTTAGTTCATAGAGGAATTTAATATTTCTCTTGCCAGCCTCCTTGTTGCCTTTAGTTCAGTCCTTCAAGGCTGGAGACCCAAATATAGACTGAACCAGTTCACAAGAAAAGGCAACATGATTATATATAAAACAGTTCATTAAATCAGTAAAGAGGAACATTGTTGACTGGAAAAGATATTTTTATGAATTGCTTAATAACATAATTTCCTCCCTGTCTCCTCAGACTGAGTGTCTGTAACCTCTCAGAGAGAAGCTGTGAAGCTCTGTCCTCAGTTCTCAGCTCCCAGTCCTCCAGTCTCAGAGAACTGGACCTGAGTAACAACAAGCTGCAGGATTCAGGAGTGAAGCTTCTCTCTGCTGGACTGAAGAGTCCAAACTGCAACCTGGAAACTCTCAGGTAAAATGTTCTCAATCCTGGTGAAACCAGATTTATGTTTATTACACTTTATCAGTTTGATCCCCACAGCCTGAATCTGATGACCAACTGCTGCTTTATTTGTTCGTCTCTCTTTTATTTTACCAAAACTACCAGAACCACTTTGGGTCCAGACTTAGTTTGAGTGTTGGCTAAATGAAGCGTCACGAAGCATTTCGACCCAGAGCAAAAGTATTGATACTTTGTTGATACTGTGTTACAACAAAGTAACACAGTATTTCCAATTAAGTAAAAATTTCTCCTGCTGGAGATTGAAAGTCCCTACAGGCAACATAGTTAACGACCTGATTTGATGACCATGTCTATACATAAGATTCATGTAATTGTATTTTATTGTACATTTGCATTATTTCTTATCTTCAATTAAATTCAAAATATTTGATATTCTTTGATACAGTCAATAAATAATGTGAACATGAACCAAGTGATGAAATTGTAAGTGAACGTATTTGGAACTGAGGATGCCTGTGCACTGTTTTTTTTCTCCACAAATTTTCAGTCAAAAAAAATGTTTTTCCAAAATTTGAAATTTTGTCTATTACACTTTTTGACACAACTTCTCCTGCTGTAGAATAAATGAAGTAAACAATACATTTATGTGAAATAATTGATCAAAAGCAACTGAGTAATTTATGAATGGCTGAATACCTGAGTTTATCCAGGTGGATCTGGGATTCATTTTCATGCCTTAGGTGAATTTATTGAAATAAGACAGTTCTGAATGTTTAAAAACATATTTGGAGGTTCATTCAATGTTGATATTTATGAATGTAATTTTAATTGTGGTGATTCTGAAAGTGTGTTTTCCATGAGTTTAGTAACTTTAGTGTCAGGTTGGTGTTTTCAGATCTTTTTAATTTAAATACTGGGTTAAATTTCCCTGTATTTAATGTTTGGCTGTTTTCGGATTTTTTGGAGAGTATTTGTATCTATTTGTTTCTAATTTTTCCCACAAAGGTTTGTCGTAATTTTTTTCTCAAACAAAAAATCTGTTTTTTTTATACAATCCTTTTATAGAACAATTTGATTCTTGTTCAAATAATAATTTTTATCAGTTGCTGCTCAGTTTTCCATCTCTGTATCCAACAGTTAAACATGTAAAGATGAAACTGTAGATTTGCTCTGCTTTGATTCAAGCTGCTGTTTTCCCTCAAACCAGCTCTGATGCTGATCCTCAAACTGAGCCTGATGCTGATCTTCAGCCCAGCCTTGATTCTCAGGCTTCATTGGACTCTTTCTGTTAAAACTGACATGGATTCATTTAGTTCATAGAGGAATTTAATATTTCTCTTGCCAGCCTCCTTGTTGCCTTTAGTTCAGTCCTTCATGGCTGGAGACCCAAATATAGACTGAACCAGTTCACAACAAAAGGCAACATGATATATAAAACAGTCCATTAAATCAGTAAAGAGGAACATTGTTGACTGGAAAAAACACATTTTGATAAATCATTTAATAACATATTTTCCTCCCTGTGTCCTCAGACTGAGTGGCTGTAACCTCTCAAAGAGAAGCTGTGAAGCTCTGTCCTCAGTTCTCAGGTCCCAGTCCTCCAGTCTCAGAGAACTGGACCTGAGTAACAACAACCTTCAGGATTCAGGAGTGAAGCTTCTCTCTGCTGGACTGAAGAGTCCAAACTGCAACCTGGAAACTCTCAGGTAACTCTGGGCCATCCGTCCGTCCGTCCATCAGTTCAGACCTTGGTCTCTACCTCAATGTTCTCATTTTCTCATCATGTGATGAATTGTGTGTCTGCAGCTTATCAGGCTGTTTGGTCTCAGGAAGGCTGTGCTTCTCTGGCCTCAGCTCTGACCTCCAACCCCTCCCATCTGAAAGAGTTGGACCTGAGCTACAATCATCCAGGAGACTCAGGAGTGAAGCTGCTGTCGGCTGGACTGAAGGATCCACACTGGAGACTGGAAGCTCTCAGGTATGGAGGAACCTGCTGCAGGAGCAGAGAAGGTCTGATAGAGGAGGAAGAGGGAGAAATGTCTTTAGTCAGTCTGCTGGGAAACATTTAGTTTGATGATAAAATTGTTAGCTTCAAATCTTTGATTCTTGTTGAATCTTTGTTGAATGTGATGCAGCTTCTCCTTTTGAATGTTTGTATTTCTGGATTACAGTGAGGCCACAGCAGGTTTTCAGCAGCAGGGCTGTTTAGTGTTTCATTCCTTCATCTGTGTGTGGGAGTGTGGATGGATCAGGTATCCAGGTGTTGATCAGAGTTTAGATTGATTGTATTTTAATGCTGATTATTAAATCAGGTGGAGCTTCCAGAAATGTTTCCTTAGTTTCCTGATGTCCTTTTAGGCTTCAGTGAGTTTCTTCAGGTTGTTACTGAGGGATTTCCTTTCTCCTCTCTGTTGGAGCTTTTCCTGTGTTTGGAGAAATGAGTTGTGCTGCAGCAGCACCAACTGTCCTTCCTACATCCACTGCAGTTTGCAATCCAGATGTTGGACTGTTCCTGTCTCAGTGGAGGACAATGTGTGTCTGAGAGACATGTAATGTCCATGTTTGCTGCTGAAAGAGACTGATGGTCTGACCCCCTCCTCCTTTCAGGGTGGAGCCTGCTGGAGGCCGATTCTTGACTCCAGGTCCATGGAGATGTAAGTGTGTTTTTCATCTGATTCATGACAACAAAGCAGCTCACATTCAACCATCTTCAAACTGTCACATCACTCATTCAGGAGTCAAAGTGTCAATAAATGATCAATAACTGCAGCTGGATTGTGTTTGTTCTCTCCATCAGATTCCTGTCAACTCACCATCGACACAAACACAGTGAACAAATTCCTCCAACTGTCTGAAGACAACAGGAAGGTGACATGTATGATGGAGCCTCAGTCATATCCTGATCATCCAGACAGATTTGATTTCTGGCCTCAGCTGCTGTGTAGAACTGGTCTGACTGGTCGCTGTTACTGGGAGGTTGAGTGGAGAGGAGATGTTAATATATCAGTGAGTTACAGAAGAATCAGCAGGAAAGGAATCAGTGGAGACTGTGTGTTTGGATGTAATGATCATTCCTGGAGGTTGAGATGCTCTGATTATGTTGGTTACTCTGTCATTCACAATAACATAGAAACTGGTCTCTCCTCCTCCTCTGTCTCTAACAGAGTAGCAGTGTATGTGGACTGTCCTGCTGGCATTCTGTCCTTCTACAGAGTCTCCTCTGACTCACTGATCCTCCTCCACACCTTCAACACCACATTCACTGAACCTCTGATTCCTGGATTCTGGTTCTGGCCCAGTTCTTGTTCTTCAGTGTTTCTGAGCTGATTTGAGTCTAAAGAGTTTAAAGTTTTTCCTCCTGTCAGAGAAAAACTCTCTCACTGTTGAACAGATAGTTCAGTCTCTACAATCTATTTCTTGGTGAAACTCCAACAAGATTCCTTGGAAATTTCTTCTTCTTTCAGTCCTTTAAAGATGGAAGCTGGGATTATTCCAGGATTATTCCAGGATTATTCCAGGTTGTTTTTCTGTTTCCAGTCAAAGATTTTCTCTAATTTTCTCTATGTTCTTTAATCCATCTTGGATTCAAATCTGAAATGATCCTTTTGTATTTTTGTTCCAGTTAAACTTCATGTATTTAGTGAACAATAAAAACTTTTTCTTCTGTATTTTATTCATTTGCTTTCTTTCGTTCTGTTTCTCTTTAATGTCAATAAGAGATTTTTTAAATCTCAGCTCTGACTTTCACAAATACCTCATTTTCAGTAAAATATTCCCATCTTGAAACCAGTTGATGAAGGTCTAATGACCAGGCTTTGAATCATAAAATGAAGGAAATCTTAATATTTTCTGTTTCATTCAGAACGTCAACCTGGAAAACAAATAAATCAGAAATCAGTTTCTTGCTTATTTTTCTTTGGAGGAAGTACAGCAGCTTTACAAAAAATCTCAAACTCAGTCAGAAAGGATGGAAATTATCTATAAACATTTATTTTCAAGTCTGGAAAAAGATTTAGTGGGTTTCACGTCTGGACTTTGACTAGGCCATTCCAATCCATGACTATGTTTTGGTGTAAAATAAAAAAAACTTTTATCACACAAGCAAAATCGTCAAGTTTCAAACAAAGTGTTTCTTCCTTATTAACTATGAACTAATCCGCAGTACCTTAATTTGAAAAGATAAAACTGTCTTAACTGAAAAAATAAAAATCAGATTTGGCCAATTGTAACAAAAACAGAATTTATCTCGATTCTTTTATTTTTTGCTTTTCCTCATCAATCATTCAAATGTTTTTACACAACATAAAAATATTCATCATGTTTCAAATCAGATAATCACGATTTATAAATTTGCTTACAATACATTTAAATTCAGTTTTTTTGATTAATATGAAGAAATTAAATGAGAAATTTAATCCTTGTTTAGAGAGAAAACTCAATGAATTAACAAAATCTGAGGATTTGCATGATTAAGTAACAAAACCAAAAGTAACTTTGAATATATAAATTTAAGCCCAAGAAAAGCAAAAAACCAAAAATATGAATATAAAAGATTTAATAATAAAGGATTAAAATGTTTTGGTCTTAGAAATTTCTTCCTGTGTTTATCAGAGTTTAATAAATGAGTCAGAAGCTTATTGGGGTGCAGAAAAGTTTAATTTTGAGTAAAAATCAAAGAACGAATCTGAAGTTGCATTTTTCTTTTGTACGATTTTATATAGTTTGATAATTTTGCTTAATCTGCATCAACTACGTGAAAGAATATATTACAGATATAAAGCATTTTGTTACAATCTAACAATCAATATTCCCCTCAAGAAACATTATCAGATCATCTGGGACTTTTTGGCACAAAATATTTTTCTTCTGAGAATTAAAAACTAAATCAAGCTGGATCATCAGTTTAGGTGTTAAAATGCTTCATGTTTTAAATCTCTGATTTTCCTCCACATTTTTTCCTGCTGTTGGGTTTTAAATAACTTTAGCAAAACGTTTCAGGAAGCAGAACGGAGCAGAAAGCTGAGAGAAGTGGAGGCAGCGTGGAGCCGCTTGGTGGCAAATAAAAATAGAAACCCAATAAAAGCCACCAAGAAAAGAGTTTCCTCTAATGAAACTTTAATGTTTTATTCACAGCAGCTTCAGTCTGCAGTCAGAGGCAGAGAAACAGCAGATTAATTATCAAAACATTTTCGTCTTCTCCCATAGAGCTTCGGAGCGTGACGTCACTGCTCTAGGCGGAAGGAATCTGAGCGCCATGTTGTTTATCCACAAACACAACCGAGAAAAAAACAAAACCGACTGTCTCACAAATATTTGGAATTTTTGAATATTTTAAGTCACTTAAAATAATTTAGCGATGTACAAACTTGCTGCGTTATTGGGTCAATGTTCGATCACACGACCGAAACGGAAAAATGGTGGAAAACTGACTTTCGTGTCACAGTTTTCCTGCTTGTAAAACCAGGGAGCTAAGCTATCAGAGCTAAGCTAATGGAGCTGAACTATCAGAGCTAAGCTAATGGAGCTAAACTATCAGAGATAAGCTATCGGAGCTAAGCTATCAGAGCTAAGCTAATGGAACTAAGTTATCAGAGCTAAGCTAATGGAGCTCAGCAATCGGAGCTAAGCTATCAGAGCTAAGCTATCGGAGCTAAGCTATCAGAGCTAAGCTAATGGAGCGAAACTATCAGAGCTAAGCTATCAGAGTTAAGCTATTGGAACTAAGCTATCAGAGCTAAGCTATCACAGCTAAGCTAATGGAGCTAAACTATCGGAGCTACGCTATCAAAGCTAAGCTAATGGAGTTTAGTTATCAGTGCTAAGCTAATGGAGATCAGCTATCGGAGCTAAGCTATCAGAGCTAATTTAATGGAACTAAGCTATCAGAGCTAAGCTAATGGAGCTCAGCTATCGGAGCTAAGCTATTGTAGGTAAGCTATCAGAGCTAAGCTATCAGAGCTAAGCTAATGGAGCTAAGCTATCGTAGGTAAGCTATCAGAGCTAAGCTATCAGAGCTAAGCTATCAGAACTAAGCTATCAGAGCTAAGCTAATGGAGCTCAGCTATCGGAGCTAAGCTATCGGAGCTAAGCTATCAGAGCTAAGCTATCGGAGCTAAGCTATCAGAGCCAAGCTAATGGAGCTAAGCTATCGTAGGTAAGCTATCAGAGCTAAGCTATAGGAGGTAACAAAAAGGAGATGAATGTCCTGGTATCAGCGGTGAGACGTCCTGATATCACCATCGCCAACATCCCAAGTTATCAACTAGTTTGCTCCAGACATGCTGAGTGTCTAAATTTGCTTTGTTGGTTTTGTGTCATCATGTTTTGCTCTGATTTTATCCGGGTTACTCATGTTCACTCATGTTGAGGTCATTTAAGTGGGTCAGCCTTGTTTAGGTCGGGCTGATATTTTATGTAGCTTAGTCCGAGTTTTGTCAGTGGACAACAAGGTTATTGCATTATTGTATAGTAAACTATTTTACTAGTGTTATCAAATGTACAGTATTAATAGGGATGTGTGTTCTGGTTTCTCCTCTTCAAGGCAAACCGACGTATGAAATGGATGAGCTCAATCCAGACTGGGTTCCAGTGCTGAGTCTGGGTCACTGCCAGGTCAACGCCACAACATCAGACCCACACGCGTCAATTAAAGAGGCGATACAGCAAAACCATGGAGGATCAACAAGTCAGGGAGCAAGTTACAGTGGTTTGAGGAATAAATACAAAATGTTAGGCAGAAGTTTATCAATGAAGTTGCTGCTTACATGTGAGGATGAAGAGGCGACACGTCTGGACAAGATTGTGTGTGTGCTGCAGCTTAGTGAACATGTTCTAGTGTGGTTGTGAAACCTAATGCAATGAAACCTGCACATGTTAATATGTAACTGCAATGCTGCACTGATATTAATTAAAATGCAGATTGAAAAGAAATTTTCTGCACTCATTCTATTGAAATATGTGTAGTCAGTATTATTTTATGAAAAATGTAGATAGTAAAAAAGAAAATTGCATTTATTCCATTCATGATTTTGTATTGAAATATGTATAGAATTGAATAATAACACGGAAGTGGCTGTTTTCTCTCATTTAATAAATCAATGTGGTAAACATGAAACATTTGATTCAAGCACTTGAAGTTGCATGTAAACAGGTGAAATGGATTATAATTTAAATAAAAATGTAATTACAATATTTCATACAATAAATATACATGGAATGAAATAGATTACATTTTTAAATAAACATTTTATGTGATTAAAGTAAACACTTATAAAATCTGACAGTTTGCAGTAAATTTCATGTAACAAGCAAACCAGATGAAAGAGCCCATCTTTAAACCTTTGATGTGTAATTAAAACATTTCAGAGTGAACAATAAAAGTGACAAGAAAACGTTATGAAATAAATCACACTTTAAATAAATACTTGTTGGATTTAACATATTTCAGGTAAGTGAACATGTAATGAAATAGATCCTGTCCTAGAATTTTATGCCAGTGAACATTACAGGTAACAAATGTGGCGACAATCTGAGGTAATACATTTTATAGAAAAATTTTTATACAAAAATAAGTGCAAATATTAGTGTAACTGGTACAATGTGCCACTCAAAGTGCCAGTGTTGCTCAGCATGACCCACGGTGTTAAAGGAGGCTCAGAGTCTCTGAGTGCATAACCTGCAAACACAATTAAAATGGTGAATGAAAAGACAGAAACATTTTAACAATGTATGTTACAATTTCCCCATGAGGCCAAAAAGCAGTGACATTCACCAGGGATGATCAGTAATAATATTTATTGATTCACATTCAAGGATTCTCCGCTAGCTACATCCTGTGATTGTGTCCCACAGTGGGGATCACAGCAAACCTTGTGTTGGAAGTCAGGGGAGTGCCTTCAACAAAAAACAAAAACAAACAACTTTTTTACTTCCGGCATGGCAGACGTGGCAGTGGCGCACTCTCTTGGATCTCTGGTGTTTTCGAGAGCGCGTTTAAAGCCATGCATATATAAAACTGTTGAGGACAAAATGATTGTTGAGGATGAATTTTTGCACTTTCTATCAGTCAAATGAAAGACTCTAAGTCAGGATGAGATTGTTTTGTTGGCTGTCAACACTTTCGACTCTGACTGGATCGAAACATCAAAGAAGACGCTGTATGAGCTCCTCACTTCTTCTCAGCATAACATCAGCTATAAAGGAGCACAAAAGGATATCAACAATGTGAAGGCCTGCCTCAAAGCGTTAAATGAATGTGGGGACAACATTCCGAGGTTTGTGTCTCATTACTTGGACGAGCTGCCTCCCGTGACTTTTTCTAACATGGATGTCTGCGGCCTGCTACGCAAAATGAAACAGCTTCACCTTGCAGTATCTACCATGAAGCAAACACTTCACGTTCAAACTGAAGTCAGTGAAGAACTTCACGATGTTACGGCGGATCTACGAAGCCGGGTGTCTGCTTTGGAACAACGAGCCGATCAAGGATGCGGAAGCCGATCTGTACCGGTGAAGGAGCAGGGTGTGGCGGACATCGTTTTGAACGCCGCCCTGGATATGGAACACAGTCCTCAAGCTCTGGGGGGATTCTCTCCCAACTCTGAAGGGAGATACTCCAGTGCTGTGCACCCGAGAAACTACGCCATCTCAGGGATCTCCGAAATGGAGCCAGGTCGTGAAACGGCACCATCGAAAACCTAAAGGACATGCGGCTGCGAAGAGGACGACTCGCTCTGGCCCTTCACTGGGACACAGGAATGCTGGACAAACGGTTGTTGGCATCGGAGCCGCAGGAAACATTAAAACGGTTCAAACTAAACTGGTGAGTGTTTTTGCTTCTAAATTCTCACCCGACGTGGAAGCGGAAACGCTATGCGGCTATCTTAAAGCCAAGCTGGGGAATAATGTAACCTGCCAGAGAATCACTACTGTTAATACCAGGTTCGCCTCATTCAAGGTTTCTGCAGAATGTAGCGACGTGGCTGTTATGTATAACCCAGAGCTTTGGCCTGAGGAACCCATGTGAGACATTTACGAGCCACGTAAAACTACCATTGGAGCCAACGCTACCCTTTCTTCTATGGACATATGCGCACCTATTGCTGACGTGAACACCAAGTCATAAATATTATGGACATTAAAGTCATCTCCTACAACTGCCATGGCCTGCGCTTAGGGCAGAGCGCAGATGATAAAGCTCGCCGTTTGGTTGTTGACCAGTTATTGCTGTACTGTGACATCTTGTGCCTGCAAGAAACTTTTTTAGCCAGACAGGATTTAAAAGGTCTAAACTTTATTAATGACAGTTTCCTGGGTGTTGGGGAATCTCCTACTGACCTCAGTTTGGGAATTAAAAGAGGAAGGATCCCAGGAGGCGTGGCTATACTATGGAAAAAAAGCCTTGACTCAGTGATAAATGTCATTAGATTAGGTGTGGATTGGTGTATGGCAGTACAAGTGAAGCAGCATGACAAAGAATTTATTATTTTAAATGTCTATGCTCCTTATGAATGTCATCATAATGAAGAAGAATACCTCAGTAAACTTGCTTATATCAGCTCTTTTATGCAAACTGAGAAGTCTAAAAGTATTTATGTTATGGGTGACATGAATGCAGACATCTCAGATGATAACTCCCTGTTTGCTAAACACCTGATTCATTTCTGTACAGATTCTAATCTAATATTATCAAGTAAAGAACTTTTACCAGCTGCTAGCTACACTTATATCAGTGAAGCCTGGCATACTACTTCCTGGTTAGACCATTGTATCACTACAGCAGATGCTCATGCTGCTTTGGTACATATTAATATTTGTACAATGTATCCATTGTTGATCTCATCCCCTTGGAGGTGTTAATTAGATTTGATCATATTCCTGCAACTGTTAATGTGGACAGTAATCAGAATCAAATACATATAGACTGGTCTTCTATTTCTTCTGAGCAAATAGCCTGTTACTATGCCCTAACTGATCAACTATTGTGTCGTGTTAAAATACCAAGAGAGGCAGTTACTTGTACAGACTGTAACTGCTCTAATATTGGACATAGAACCAACTTAACTGGATTATACTCTGATATCATTGAAGCACTACTCGGAGCTACCCTGCCTTATAATAAAAGTAATATTAAGATTAAAAAGAGACCAGGCTGGAACACGTATGTGTCTAAGTACTACAGTGAAGCCTGTGAAGCTACTACTTCTTGGGCTCTAGCAGGTAAACCTAGGCAGGGCCCTATATTTGAACAGAAAAAGCGGTCTAATGCAAAATTCAAATATGCACTACGCTTTATTAGACAGAATGAACAAACAATGAGGGCTGACTCCTTGGCTAATAAGCTCATAGGTAAGGATCCCAAAGCCTTCTGGAAAGAGGTTAAAACCATCAATAACAGTAAACCATCTCTCCCTTGCACTGTCGATGGTGTTCTGGGACGAATATGATTGTAGATTATTGGCAACATCACTACAGCTATTTACCTGTGTACAGAGTGAACCCTTCCGAGTTGACAAGGTTAGTACTGTAGAAACTATCAAAACTCACGAGGTTTATCAAGCAATTAAAGATCTGTCTGTAAATAAATCCATAGGAAAGGATCTTATTTCAGCTGAACATCTGAAATTTGCAAGTTCTAGTGTCGCCCCTCTTCTTGCTTTGTGCTTCACTGGTTTTATGATGCATGGCTTTATTCCTGATTCCTTGATGAATGTTCTTCTGCTTCCTGTGATTAAAAACAAAGCTGGCAGAATTGGCAGCTCTGATAACTTTAGACCTAAAGCCATTGCTATACACTGTCTAAAGTCTTTGAACTAATTCTTTTGCCTAAATTTGAAAAGATAGTTATGTCTACTGATAATCAATTTGGGTTAAGTCCAAACATGGCACTGATATGTGTATATATGGCCTAAAAGAATTACTGAATAATTATACCAGCAAAAACTCTACAGTCTTTTTGTGTTTTTTAGACGCCACGAAGGTTTTTGATCGTGTAAATTATAGAAAATTTTTTAAAATTGTGCCAAGCTGGTGTGCCCAAATATATAATAAGATGTCTGACATATTGGTATCCCAATAAAACTATGCAGGTCAAATGGGACGACTGTATATCTGCATCCTTTCGTGTCAGCAGTGGAGTCAGACAAGGTAGCATTTTATCACCCATGTTATTTAACTTTTATATGAATGATCTCTCTAAGCAGCTCAACTTGTAGAACTGGCTGCATGGTTGGCGATACCATTATTAATCATTTAATGTATGCTGATGATATAGTGATTTTTAGTGCAAGCTCAGCTGGTCTGCAGAAGCTGCTTAATGTCTGTTCAGCATATGGTGAACAGACATGATGTTAAATTGAATCCATCAAAAAGCATCATCTTGATCTGTCGCAACAAGGAGGACAAATATAGCAAATTTCCAAATTTCAAGCTGTCTGGGACTCAATTGAATGTCTCTAATGAAGTAAAATATCTTGGTCATGTGTTGACAGACACTTTGTCTGATGATGCGGACATTTACCGACAGGTTCGAATGTTATATGCTCAGGCAAATATCCTGGTCCGTAAGTTTGGCTTCTGTACTGATGAAGTGAAACTGCATCTGTTTCCATCATATTGTACATCATTGTATTCAGCACATTTGTGGTACAATTTAAAAAAAAACAGTCTTCAAAGATTGAAGGTGGCTTTTAATGATGCTTTAAGACTTTTGTTAAACAAGCCCAGATGGACCAGTGCCAGTGAACTGTTTGTATCTGCTCATGTTAGCACTTTGATGGCTGTTTTAAGGAAGCTTATGTATCAATTTATTTGTTGTTTAAACGAGTCTAATAATAGAATTATTCTATTGTTGACGAATGTTAAATATAGTGCCGTAAAATACTCATCTGTACTCTGGAGACATTGGTATGATTGCCTCCTGACGGGTTAGTTGCCAATTTTTAATGCACTTTTTATTCTTTTATTGTTTTTCTTTCTTTTTTGTGTATTTGGACTTTGAGTCTGTGTAATAAATCAATCAATCAATGAACAGTTGTTGGCCCGCCCTCACAGCTACTACAAAAGAAAAACAATCATAACTGGACGGACTAACAAAAGGAAAACAAAACTCTAAAAAGAGAGCAGGCGGCAGTGCAATCACTGTAAAAACACAAAAATGACTAAATAGTTATTAAATCATTTTAATCAAGTCAATCTAAAAACACATTAAAAACGCTGCCGACCTGCATGGCACAAATCACCCTGAGCTCAAATCTGGCGCCGTCGATCTGGTGGATCCTACCAAATAAGAACAAAACATAAAAAACATGAAATTCATCTTTAATAAAACACAATTATAAAACATTTTAACAGCGTCGAGCACCATCAACGACGCCAACAACGTGTGGAACCAACCACACCTGAATCAACACCTGGCCATCATCCTCCATCTTCCCCTTTATGGAGCCTCAGGCTGTGGGGAGAGCGACACCTAATGGTGCCACCTGTTACATGTATATGTGACTCTGCAGGTAGTTGAACTGTCAATTATTCCAGGTATGAAAAGTTAGCACCAACATGGGCCGAGCGACGTACAGGTCACATGCAGTGAGGTCAGCTCCAAAGCTCTATTTTGCTGGATTTTTTCTTAAAACCTTGAAAACATTACATTCCTCCCAAATAAAATCAGAAAAATACAGAAAAAGAGCAAAACATGAAACAAATACTTTCTGTTTTTAATTTCTCATTCTTGATTTTATAATTTTATGCTAATATGATTGATAACTAAAACTGTAATAAGACTTTGTCGTTGTTTTATTACTCAGTTCCAGGTGTTTTATGACCTCAGTGGATCTGTGACCTAAAAACAGAAATTACTCAACAGGCTAAGAAACCCAAAAGGAAACCATCATAGAGAGGGAAATTCCCTTCATATAAGGAACTTTATAAAGATATAAACTCTTAAAGTGACTCATTTCAAAACAGAATTTATGTTTTATCAAACAGATTTTAAATTATGATCTTTACTTAGTTCGTTTTCTGGTTATTTATCCCGGAATCCCAGATCCAAACCAATAATCCCCTATGATCTGTTGCCCCCTAGTGGACATTAAAGGGAAATGCTCCTTTTTCAAACATTTAGTTTCAAAACTAGAATTGAAAAACAGCTCCATCTAGCGGTCACACAAAGAAATACAACTTTATGGCTTCTTTAAGAAGGCCAGTCAATAATGTTTTGTATTTTCTGTATCAATAATGGCACAAAAAGGATTAAAGTATTTTTTAAACTATTTCTTATGAATTGTCCACAGTCAGTAGATAACTGCTGTAAAGTTTTAGAGGTTGATCATAAAAATAAAAGCCAAGACAAAAAACTAATAAGCAATTACTTTGGGGAAATTATATTTATTTTTGAAATGTACAAATACAAATCTGAAAAGTGTGGTGTGCATTTATATTCCAATGCTTTCACTACAGCGCCTCCTGCACCTCCTCCTGCACCAGCTGGTACTTCAAAACGTTCCTTTCCAGGATTCCAACCACAGATGGATGTTGGAGGAATGTGTTGAATGGTCGGTCATCACACACGTCTTCTGGTTTGACCACAAATAAAGACTTTCTGGGAGGAAATGAAACAGGAGACTGAGGACATTCTGAGGACAGATCTCCACATGGAGCCTCTTCTGTTTCTGCTGGACATAAACACCAAGGATTTACTCACTAAACATCAATGTTACATATTGTTGCACCCTCTGCTGCTGGTAGCAAGAAAGACAATTAGACTAAACTGGATTAAACCCAGTTCACCAACTGTTGCTGAATGGAGGAAAAACTGAAATATGACAACATGATGGAGCGTTGACTGAACAACTAGACATGAAAAACATAATTAAATATGTAGTTTTAAAAAAACAAAATTAATTACTTAGTTTTGAAAATAAATATTCAGTCAGAAAACAATAATTTAAAAATCTGACATTTATGAATGTATGAATATCATGGGTAAATTATCACTTTGAAAAATTAAAATGTGTTTTTTCTATGACATGTTAAATAAACAAAAAATTAATTATTTTCACCATCAATCACCTTGTCAGTCATACTCAAAAGTAAGTACACCCTCATTATTTCTTAATCTGCTGCTGCAGTTTTAATGTAATGCAAACTGTGCTGGAAAAGAGCAAAAATCAACATTTCAGAGCTTTTGTTCCTGAACCAGAAGCAGCTCTGAGATCAGTTTAGTGAAAAAGTGGGCAGGGGTTTTGTGTGACCCATGTTTGGAGACCTTATTCCTCGTTGTGAGTTCGATTCCCAGACACAGCGACATTTGCTGCATGTCTTCCTCTCTTTCCTGTCAGCCTACTTTCGAATAAAAGCCACTAGAGCAAACAAAAGCCTTGAAAAAAAAATATATTTTTAAAAAGTTTAGTGAAAATGTTTCTGTTGCACTAAAATCTGAAAGAGGAAATCCAGGAGATAGTTTCAGGTCCAAATGACAGACGTCAACAGGTAAACTTTCTTCTGACTCCCCAAGAACTCTGACCAGTCAGACCAGTCTGGGCTCATTTCTCATCATAATGTTTTCAGTTTAAATTCACCTGTTCAGGTGTAGCACCAGTCTGGTTCTGCTGCGGTTCTGTTGGGTCTCAGGTTGTTGTTCAGATTTTCTTCATCAACTCTTGGATTTGAACAAACTGTAAGTTTGCTTTGTTTCCTACTTGAACTTTGTCCTCAAGACATTTCTTGATTTTCCTACTTTCTGATGTTTGGAGAAAATATTCAATTCTGATTTCAGCTCAAAGTTTAATCTCTTTGAAGGTTAATCTACAGGAATATTAGATTATTGATGATCTGGAATCAAACATGATGAACAGCTGATGTTTCTTCAGTTTCTTCTGTGAACAAACTGTTTTATGTTTGCATTTCCTGGTATCAAACTCTGATCTACAATGTAAAGTCAGAACCAAGTTTCTTGTTTCTTCCTTTAGAAAAAAAATATTTTAAAATATTGATGTTGAAATGTTGTCAATTCATTCAGACTATTAGATTATATATGCAGCAGATAATCCACTTGTAGAGTTTAATAATTAACTAATTAAAATCCTTCCTGTTGTTCAGGTTGAATCAGTGAATGTAAATGTTGCTCCATGTCTCCATCTAGTGGACTGATAGTAGAAGTGCAGCAGCTGATGGCAGCTTCCTCTGCCTCTCTGCTGTCTGACTGCATTCACCTGACACTGATATGAAGCAGAGAAGAAGAGCCAATCAGAGGAGGAGCAGCTGATCTTTTTCCAGCACTAATGATGTAAAGGATGATCAGAGTTGATGTGCAGATGAATGTGTGTTTCCTCTGCAGGTGAAGCTAGAAAGTGTGTGTGAGCTGATGTGGATTCAGCAGCATGGATCAGTGTGAGGACAGAGAGGAGGGAGTCCCTCCCTCTAAAACCACTCTGTGTGGGGAAGATGAGAGCCAGAGCAAAGGTCAGAGGTGAGGTCACCATCTCTAACTGTCCACAGCCCTTTTCACACAGCGTTCACTATATCAGGCCAGAACAGACGTGGTGATGAAGCTGCTGCTGCTCCTCTTTGCTGATTAAGTTTTAATCATCATGTTTCTGTCAGGATCCATCAGAGACTCAAACCAGAACCAGAACCAGAACCCCTGTGTGTCCTTTAAGAGCACTGGTCAAAGATTGAGAACATTGACTTTAAATCTCCTGGATCTCCACCATCAGAGAGGTGAGATGTTTCTAAAAGCTGTAAGTGTGGAAATTGAAACAGTATGAATATCCCAGTTTGTTTTATCTATCTATCTATCTATCTATCTATCTATCTATCTATCTATCTATCTATCTATCTATCTATCTATCTATCTATCTATCTATCTATCTATCTATCTATCTATCTATCTATCTATCTATCTATCTATCTATCTATCTATCTATCTATCTATCTATCTATCTATCTATCTATCTATCTATCTATCTATCTATCTGTCTGTCTGTCTGTCTGTCTGTCTGTCTGTCTGTCTGTCTGTCTGTCTGTCTGTCTGTCTGTCTGTCTGTCTGTCTGTCCGTCCGTCCGTCCGTCCGTCCGTCCGTCCGTCTGTCTAAAATACACCTGAAATAAGGCGATCCCTAGTATGTCATTTCCTTTAACCTTAGCTTTTCGTGTGTGTACTCCATGTGTGTTGTTGAAATAGAATTTTATATTAGCACAATACCGCACAGGACAGTTTTGAGACATATGAAATATACCATAGAAAGTTAAAGTACACTCTACGATCACATAAATTTAAATAAAGATCCAAACTAAAACAACTGCTGACTCTCTGAACTTATATAAATTCTCAGGGAGGATTCTACAGAAAAGACAGGCCTAGACTCCTTAAATCTCCATAGACAGAGAGTCTGTCTGCCAGGCAATTAACAAATTCCTTAGCATGGTTCAAAAGTTCATTAGGAGCTTAAAACTTTTTACAAATAATTTTATCCATACTAGAATTAAATATATAAGGGATGTTCTTAAGACAACATGTTTTAAAGTAGTTATTTTGTAATCATACTATTTGCATGCAGTTTATATTATAATAGATTTAGAAAACCACTTTAAAATATTTCTGATATTTACAAAAACAGTTTTTCTTTAAGAGGAAACACTTTAGTTCTTAGATCCAAACTTATAGTCATTATTTAGCATTAGATTTTGTTTCAGTTTGTATAGAACACAAACACTTTCTAGTTGAATCATTTTGAGGCAGAGATAACATTCCAGATCCACGCTGTAAATCAGGCCGCCTAAGAAGGAAAAACACACCTCCTGATGCATATATTTAAATGAGGGAAATACACATTCTTATAAAATTGTTTGTTTTACAGCAGAAGTTCGAATCTCTTTGTGCTGAGTGAGAGATTCCCAAAGGATTCATCTTTGTTTGTTTTTGTTTCTGTTTCCCTTTTTACTCAGTTAATTGTTTCTGTTTTGTCATGTCTTGGACTTTTGATAATCTAGGTGAGATGCTTATTGTAACATTCTTTTTGCATTGAATTTCTCTGGATAAAACTCTGGATATCTGAAGTCTGACGTCGTATGATTGCTCTTTCTCCCTGCACATGTATACAGACACAAAAATTCGGCATAAGAGGAATGGATTAACGAGCTAAATCAAGTTATTCCTCTTTTAATTCTTAACAGTGTGTATTTATGTAAATACAAGCATACAAATAGCTCAGAGATAGAGGAAAACAGAATTATTTATTCTCAACAGGATTTCCAGAATACATTATAAAAACTCTCATTATAACACCCAGTAGAGGACCGCACATTGACACACCCACATATTACAATCAATCAATTTTATTTATAAAGCACCTTCATATTGAAAGCAGCTCAAAGTGCTCAGTCCTCCTTATTATCCACATCATCTCAGATCTAATCATCAGAACATGATTGATGTCCCACATTATCCTGAAGACCTGTGTGGACAGAGCCTTCACTTCCACTGTCCCCAAGCTCTGGGACATTGTCTCCACCAGCATCAGATCTGCTGACAGTTTGGACTGTTTAAAGTGCAACATCAACTTTTTTACGTTTACTGACTGATTCTGGTTTTACTGGAATTCACAGACATGTGAATTATATCTGCAGTTTTTAGATGTGCCACAGGTACAAAACACTGCAATGAAATGTCTAAATTACCTCCTTGTGTAGATCAGTTCTCCAGAGCCTTGCTCATGACCTCATTATTCCATTCAGATGTGGTGCAGCAGAGGCACATCTAAAAGTTGCAGGACATCGGCCCTTAAGGACTGGAGTTTGAGACTCCTGCTGTAATTCATCTTCCTGTTTCTAACTCCTTTGTATTGTGTTCATGTCATGCTCTGATTTTCTGATTCAAGTATTTTTAGTGTGAAACTCTTGGTGATTTCCTCTGTGAAAACTGATGGATGAATATTTCCTGACTTCCTAATTGTTCCTGGTTCCTCCACAGAGTGGACCAGCAGAGCTCAGAGGTTCCCAGTGGTCCATCTGTCCAGCACCATCAAACACAGCTGGACTCCATATTTATGGTCTGTAAATGTACAACTACTTTTTTATGGGTTCTGTTCACATTCATCTCCATGCTGCATTTTGTAGACCAGAGGACCGTCAGTCTGTTCAACATCCATCTGGTGTTTGGCTCCATGATTTCAGTCCCATGAGTCCATCTATTATTCTGTTGCAGCTGCTGGAGGAAAACATTGTTACTTATGTGAAGAACGAGTTGAAGAAGATTAAAAAGGTTCTGAGTCCAGATTACCCAGAATGCTCAGAGAGTCAGAGAGATGATGAGGTGTTAGAAGGTGAGGAAGAAGAGCAGAGGAAGAGCAGCAGAGAGGCAGTGATGAAGATCACACTGAACTTCCTGAGGAGGATGAAGCAGGAGGAGCTGGCTGACCGTCTGCAGAGCAGTAAGAGGATTTCTACAAAGATTTAACCAGATGGATACATCACACATTTACTGATGTATGAAGAGATGGAATCACATTTACTCAAACCTCTTAAAAATATAATTTTTATTTATTCTTGATTTTATTTTTTATGTTTATTTAGAACATCTTGCTGCAGTTTGTCAACATCAACTTAAATCTGGTCTGAAGAAGAAGTTCCAGTCTGTGTTTTGAGGGAATTGCTAAAGCAGGAAGTCCAACCCTTCTGAACCAGATCTACACAGAGCTCTACATCACAGAGGGAGGGACTGGAGAGGTCAATGATGAACATGAGGTCAGACAGATTGAAACAGCATCCAGGAAACCACACAGACCAGAAACAACAATCAGACAAGAAGACATCTTTAAAGTCCCACCTGGAAGAGATCAACCAATCAGAACAGTGATGACAAAGGGAGTGGCTGGCATTGGGAAAACAGTCCTAACACAGAAGTTCACTCTGGACTGGGCTGAAGACAAAGCCCACCAGAACATCCAGTTCATATTTCCATTCACCTTCAGAGAGCTGAATGTGCTGAAAAAGAAAAAGTTCAGCTTGGTGGAACTTGTTCATCATTTCTTTAGTGAAACCAAAGAAATCTGCAGCTTTGAACACTTCCAGGTTCTGTTCATCTTTGATGGCTTGGATGAGAGTCGACTTCCACTGGACTTCCACAACAAGGAGATCCTGACTGATGCTACAGAGTCCACCTCAGTGGATGTTCTGCTGACAAACCTCATCAGGGGGAAACTGCTTCCCTCTGCTCTCCTCTGGATAACCACACGACCTGCAGCAGCCAATCAGATCCCTCCTCAGTGTGTTGGCATGGTGACAGAGGTCAGAGGGTTCAATGACCCTCAGAAGGAGGAGTACTTCAGGAAGAGATTCAGAGATGAGAAACAGGCCAGCAGGATCATCTCCCACATGAAGACATCACGAAGCCTCCACATCATGTGCCACATCCCAGTCTTCTGCTGGATCACTGCTACAGTTCTGGAGGATGTGTTGGAGACCAGAGAGGGAGGAGAGCTGCCCAGAACCCTGACTGAGATGTACATCCACTTCCTGGTGGTTCAGACCAAAGTGAAGAAGGTCAAGTATGATGGAGGAGCTGAAACAGATCCACACTGGAGTCCAGAGAGCAGGAAGATGATCGAGTCTCTGGGAAAACTGGCTTTTGATCAGCTGCAGAAAGGAAACCTGATCTTCTATGAATCAGACCTGACAGAGTGTGGCATCGATATCAGAGCAGCCTCAGTGTACTCAGGAGTGTTCACACAGATCTTTAAAGAGGAGAGAGGTCTGTACCAGGACAAGGTGTTCTGCTTCGTCCATCTGAGTGTTCAGGAGTTTCTGGCTGCTCTTCATGTTCATCTGACCTTCATTAACTCTGGTGTCAACCTGATGGAAGAAAAACAAACGTCTAAGAAATGTTCATTATTTAATATACTTCAACCAAAGTCTCTCCATCAGAGAGCTGTTGTCCAAGCCTTACAGAGTCCAAATGGACACCTGGACTTGTTCCTCCGCTTTCCTCCTGGGACTTTCACTGCAGACCAATCAGAGACTCCTACAAGGTCTGGTGACACAGACAGGAAGTAGTTCACAGACCAATCAGGAAACAGTTCAGTACATCAAGAGGAAGATCAGTGAAAATGTGTCTGCAGAGAAAAGCATCAATCTGTTCCACTGTCTGAATGAACTGAATGATCGTTCTCTAGTGGAGGAGATCCAACAGTCTCTGAGTTCAGGAAGTCTCTCCACAGATAAACTGTCTCCTGCTCAGTGGTCAGCTCTGGGTTTCATCTTAGTGTCATCAGGAAAAGATCTGGATGTGTTTGACCTGCAGAAATACTCTGCTTCAGAGGAGGTTCTTCTGAGGCTGCTGCCAGTGGTTAAAGCCTCCAACAAAGCTCTGTAAGGACACACATTGTTAATGCAGTTATGTGAATAAAAATCTGCTTTTGATGAGCTTAACATGTATTTATGTTTCAGATTATTTATCGGTGGATTGTTTCTTCAAAGTGTCTAATTTGAATAGTATTTCAGGTTTTTGTCTTACTTCAGGTTAACTTAGAAAGTGAGCTATTACTGTTACAAGTTAAGTTTCTAAACTAACAAAAAGTAACTGTTAGAGATGATCAATAAACTGGACTGATATTTTCGTGCAATATTAAGACCGGTGTTATGCCAGATTTACCAAGATTTTATTTTATCATTGTTTTTTACCAAATTAATTGTAAGAATAATTGATAGATTACTTGATGACTAAAATATTTGTTTTAAGCATCCCTAGTAAAATAAAGTTTTCCGAAAAATATTTTTGATGGGAAAAAAAATTAAATTATGAGAAATTTTTTAATAACATATTTTCCTCCCTGTCTCCTCAGACTGAGTGGCTGTAACCTCTCAGAGAGAAGCTGTGAAGCTCTGTCCTCAGTTCTCAGCTCCCAGTCCTCCAGTCTCAGAGAACTGGACCTGAGTAACAACAAGCTGCAGGATTCAGGAGTGAAGCTTCTCTCTGCTGGACTGAAGAGTCCAAACTGCAACCTGGAAACTCTCAGGTAAAATGTTCTCAATCCTGCTGAAACCAGATTTCTGTTCATTACCTGCTATAAGATATTATGTAAATTTTATTTCAGTATCAGATTATAACATCAACTGATGTCTGACTGTGATGAGGCTAATCATTCTAAGTCTTGACACATAAACTCAGCTGGTTTTTATTTATTTCAGGCTGAAAGAACCAAGAAGAGAGGAATGTAGAAAGATGGAGATCAGGCTTTAACTGTTAGTGTAACGCTGGACACTTGACTGATTGCTGCATCCTCAGAGTACAAAGAAGCATTATTGCAGATTCTTCCTCCAACCAGTTGTTAGACTTTATCATTAATTTTACAAGTGCTAAATTCAGATTTTTATTACCTACAGAATGAAGCAAAATTTTATTACTTTTTAATGTTATTAACAGGTGAATCTCCAGTTTCTTGAGAGTTTTCCTCTCATGAAAATATCCAGTTCAGACCTTGGGTTCTACCTCCATGTTGTCATTTTCTCATCATGTGATGAATTGTGTGTCTGCAGCTTATCAGGCTGTTTGATCTCAGAGGAAGGCTGTGCTTTTCATACTTTCAGAGACAATAGAGCAGCTACTCAGTCTAAAGGACAACTGAAAAACCAACCAGTTGAGCAATATTCAACAGTCATGTTCTCTGTACCCTAAACTATAGATTAGTTAAATAAATCTCATAACACTTATTATGTCAATAATGTCTAGTAAAAGAGGGAAACATTCATTCAAAGTCAATTTCAGATTGCATCAAAATAAACAATCCTGAGTTACTAAATCTAAACTTCCTGAGAGCAGCTTGTTGATTAATGCTGATTCTGATTGGCTGATTCTGATTGGCTGGTTCTGACATAGTTGAGTAATTCTGCAGAACACAGGAGGAGGGAGAGGAGATTGATTATCATTATTATTTATTTTTTTTTTTATGAATTATGTCTCATGTTTTAGCATAGCGACAGCTTTAATATGTGAATTGTTGTTGTTATTGTCATTGTTTACATTACCTGATGCAGCTTTAAGCAGTGAGTTCACTGCAGGTGGAGGTTTAGCAGCACCATGTCTGTGAAATATAACTACCAGTAATGAATAGTGAAGGTTCAACAGCGAGAGGAGAACCAGCGTCTTTCACTGCCAGCTTGAAGACTTTTTCTACTTATTTCTGACCGTGATGCTGATCCAAGTGACTGTTGGTAGTTGAGCTGCTTTACCTGCTGTCTGGTCGCTCATGATGTCATTTTGCTCCTGCATTGAACCTCAATGTAGCCAAACTCCATCAAATTCATATTTTTAAATACCATATTAGATTCATTGTATTGATGCATTTTAACATGCTTCACCTCCGAGGTAATTTTCCGCTGCATCACACAAACTTCCCCATTCACTATCAGAGTGTTATAGTTTCTCATGACAGGATTTGTTGCTGTGCAGTGAGAAGGAAAGATGAGATGAGCTGCACATGCAGGAGGAGAAGTGAGATACATCTGATCAGCAACAGGAGGCAGTGATCAGTGATCAGCGATCAGACACTTTTTTACAGAAATCAGCTGATTATGATAGGTAACCGATCAATCAACTGACCTCTAATTAATTCATAAATATCATGTTAGGAAGGTCTAAGAACAGAAATATATGCTCTTATTTTGCAGAAACTACTTTGGGATTAAATGGACTGTACAACTTTGCAAACAGCAGCCCATTAAAACAGTAGGATTCTTTCACCTTAATGTACCTGGGAAACCAAACCATCTACTGGTATTTACTGATTATTTATCGGTACATTGTTTCCTCGTCTGCTGCTAGCAGGTGATGAGTAAAAGAGAGACAGACTCTCATATGCAACTATTCATGATGTTACATGTTGAAGCAGCAGAAATTCTCTACTTTCTATTGATAGCGTAACTGAATTAATGCAGTTCATTGTAGATTTTAATATTTCTCTCTCCAGTGTCCTTGTTGCCTGTAGTTCAGTTTTTCAAGTATTGAGTCCCAACTATAGAATAAATTAGTTCAAAATAAAGATATAATAAAGTTTTGAAAAATATGACCTATTCTTCAATCAGTCCAAGAAGAATATTGTTGACTGTAAAGTAACACAAACATTTGATGGATTAATAACAGATTTTCCTCCCTGTCTCCTCAGACTGAGTGTCTGTAACCTCTCAGAGAGAAGCTGTGAAGCTCTGTCCTCAGTTCTCAGCTCCCAGTCCTCCAGTCTCAGAGAACTGGACCTGAGTAACAACAACCTGCAGGATTCAGGAGTGAAGCTTCTCTCTGCTGGACTGAAGAGTCCAAACTGCAACCTGGAAACTCTCAGGTAAAATGTTCTCAATCCTGGTGAAACCAGATTTCTGTACATTACCTGCTATAAGATATTATGTAAATTTTATTTCAGTATCAGATTATAACATCAACTGATGTCTGACTGTGATGAGGCTTATTATTCTAAGTCTTGACACATAAACTCAGCTGGTTTTTGTTTATTCCAGGCTGAAAGAACCAAGAAGAGAGGAATGTAGAAAGATGGAGATCAGGCTTTAACTGTTACTGTAACGCTGGACACTTGACTGATTGTTGCATCATCAGAGTACAAAGAAGTATTATTGCAGATTCTTCCTCCAACCAGTTGTTAGATTTTATCATTAATTTTACAAGTGATAAATTTTAATTTTTTATTATCTACAAAATGAAATAGTTTTATTTCTATTTTATGTTATCATCAGGTGAATCTCCAGTTTCTTGTGTGTTTTCTTCTCGTGAAAATATCCAGTTCAGACCTTGAGTTCTACCTCCATGTTCTCATTTTCTCATCATGTGATGAATTGTGTGTCTGCAGCTTATCAGGCTGTTTGGTCTCAGAGGAAGGCTGTGCTTCTCTGGCCTCAGCTCTGACCTCCAACCCCTCCCATCTGAAAGAGTTGGACCTGAGCTACAATCATCCAGGAGACTCAGGAGTGAAGCTGCTGTCGGCTGGACTGAAGGATCCACACTGGAGACTGGAAGCTCTCAGGTATGGAGGAACCTGCTGCAGGGCAGAGAAGGTCTGATAGAGGAGGAAGAGGGAGAAATGTCTTTAGTCTGTCTGATGGGAAACATTTAGTTTGAAGATTAAAATTTATATGCTAATTCAGTATTTGGCTCGTATTTATTACAGTTAAATTATAAATTTTGCTGGTAATTTTGGCTATGTAAGTTTGCAAACTACATCCAATTAAAAGCTGTAGGAATCTTCCACATGGTTCTGAATGAACCTGGGAAACCAACCCATCTACTGAACCACAATAACATGGTATTCAGAGCAGCAGGGGGCCAAATATAGCTCCATGTGGAACCAAGAGGTTGGAGAGAGAAAATCAGTTGAAACTGTTTCCTATCAGAGTTCAGTTTTTCTCTCTGTCTTCACAAACCAGGAGCATCATGGGCTGGGCGGGGCTTCCACTGATGATCTACTGAGGAAATACAGGAAGCTGATTGGCTGATGGACAGGAAGATAAAATATGAAGATTAATAACATCATAAATCAGATATTATTGGTGTTGTGTATAGATGTACTGCTGGATCACATGGTGTTATTAGTGATTATATCAGCTGTTGCTCACCTGGTGACTTTAGTCAGTGATGATGGAGGAGGTTTAGTTTTTACTGATCACTTTAAGCTTTTATGTTTTATCTCTGATCTTTGTTTAAACCTGTTAATCTGGGTTTAATGATTTTGGACACAAATATCTGTTATCCACTGATGTTCTGGATCTTTGATAATGTTGAGGAAAATAAAATCATCTTAACTGCAGATTGGATTTAAGTTTTGATCAGAGATCAGAGTCTTTGTTTACAGTCGCTAATAATTGGTAATAAAGAGACATGGCTGAGAGCAAATATAGGTTATAGAATCAGTTTAAATGTTTCAGTGACAGGAAGAAAGAAAGAAGAAACATAAATAGAGGAACTGATCAAGAAAGATATAATTATTATCAATAACATGTAGTAACTTTAATGCATATGGAATATAATGGGATGGAAACAGAAAACTGAAAGTAACTGAAAGAGCAGAAGAACATTTAGAGATACGAACTGATGATGTTTGAATGATGGAAAAGAGACAAAAGATGTTGATGAAGGAAACGGATCAGTTCTTGATTTAACACTCGTGTTTAGGAAGATTTCAGCTGATTGTGGAAAATTCTTCTGACTAAGAACGTGAGGAGAGCCTGGAGCTAAATAGGAACTGGAAATAATAATGAATTTATTCTGATTCAACTTCTTCAAACTGTCACATCACTCATTCAGGAGTCTAAGGAGTTCAGCTGTTAGATTCCTATGATGATTTACTGAGGATAGAAACATTAAAACCATGTTGGATGGAGCTTCAGACCAATCAGCCCCCAGAAGCAAAGAGGAGAAGAAAAGCAGCTCCATGGTGATCAGATGGATGTTTAAAGATCTCAGCGTGAATAAATAAATTCAATTTAAAGCAAACCTCTAAACTTTAATAAATTTGTGTGTTTTAAAATATAAAACACATGAAAAAGTGAAGAAAACTATTCATAAGGCAAAGAGATTTAGAAGTTAGTAGATCCATCTATGTGGCAGTTTATCTCCACCAGGGGGCGACATCGGGAAAATGATCAAAATATGAATGAAATCAGGGAATAAATTAAATCCCTTGTTTTCCAGAAGGAAGGAAGAATTGAAGTGAATGATGGAAAAGTAGAAAATGTAAAAATAAGAGCAGAAACTGGTTCAGATCCAAAGTTCTGATAAATTTACTGAGAAAGATAAAAAGTCAAGATCAGCTCATCCAGAACTTCTGCAGTGGAGGGAGGATTACTTTCACAAGCCATTACTGCAGCTGCTGGATTCAGGATGCTGCTTCTTCTTCTTGGGCTCATTGTAAATGTGTGCAGCGCCACCTGGTGATGCTGGTTGGTAGAGGAAGTGCTGAAAGAGACTGATGGTCTGACCCCCCTCCTCCTTTCAGGGTGGAGCCTGCTGGAGGCCGATTCTTGACTCCAGGTCTGAGGAAATGTAAGTGTGTTTTTCATCTGATTCATGACAACAAAGCAGCTCACATTCAACCATCTTCAAACTGTCACATCACTCATTCAGGAGTCAAAGTGTCAATAAATGATCAATAACTGCAGCTGGATTGTGTTTGTTCTCTCCATCAGATTCCTGTCAACTCACCATCGACACAAACACAGTGAACAGAAAACTCAAACTGTCTGAAGACAACTGGAAGGTGACACGTGTGGAGGATCTTCAGTCATATCCTGATCATCCAGAAAGATTTGATTACTGGCCTCAGCTGCTGTGTAGAACTGGTCTGACTGGTCGCTGCTACTGGGAGGTTGAGTGGAGAGGAGATGTTTATATATCAGTGAGTTACAGAAGAATCAAGAGGAAAGGAATCAGTGGAGACTGTTGGTTGCGATGTAATGATCATTCCTGGAGTCTGAGATGCTCTGATCATGGTTACTCTGTCAGGCACAATAAAATAGAAATTAATCTCTCCTCCTCCTCTGTCTCTAACAGAGTAGCAGTGTATGTGGACTGTCCTGCTGGCATTCTGTCCTTCTACAGATCTCCTCTGACTCACTGATCCTCCTCCACACCTTCAACACCACATTCACTGAACCTCTGATTCCTGGATTTGGGTTCTGGTCCAGTTCTGGTTCCTCTTCAGTGTTTCTGAGCTGATTTGAGTCTAAAAAGTGTAAAGTTTTTCATCCTTCTAGAAAATCTCACTGATTAAAAGATAGTTCAGTCTCTATATGTCTGTTTCATTCAGAAACATATTTTCATGGATCCAATCTGTGCCTTGGTTAAACTCTTCTACACAATCCTGGGATTATTCCAGGATTATTCCAGGATTATAACTGGATCAACATGTTGTTTTTTGATGTATTCAGTCAAAGATTCACAATGAATCTCAGGATGTTTTGTTTCTCTCTTGATTGTTTTTCTTTCTTTTATCATTTTAGTTTCTTTGAATTTACTGCAGTTTTTCTCAATCACTTTTTTTTCTGTCAACTCCAATATTATTAAATTCATCTTGGATACAAGTGTTATTTTTTGTATGTTTAATGAGAAATAAACACATTTTCTTAATTTGCTGCTCATTATGTTCTGTTCCTGTTTAAATGTCAGTTGATTATTTTTCAATTTTAACTCTGACTCTTCATTTACATTTAAATATTCCCATATTGAAACTAGTTGAAGTTGACGGTGCTTTGCAGAGTAACAGGGAGATCATGTTGTTATATTTAGTTTCATTCATAACCTGCTGTTGTTGTTGCACATCTCCTCCCATCCTTCTCTCTCTACTCTCTCTCTCTGCTTCCTCTTCTGAGAGGACGAGATGAGCTTCCAGCTCTCCGTCTAACGGGGGAAATGAGTTTCCTAAATCTGCTGGGATTCACCCTGCAGAAGTAGGAAGGAGAATTAAAGCAAAGTTTACAGGAGGCAATAACAACCAGATTGATTTTATTGAAGTTTAACTCTATTGTTGGGTCTTGATGTTATTGTGTGATTAACTTTAAAGGTAACTTTATCTATTGTTACTGTTAAATTAAAATCTCCAGCATGAGGAACTGGGATGATCTCGGGTTTTCTTGACAGTGAAGAACATTTTCTACATTGGAAAAAAATCCCAGAAACTGGAAGATCAGATTTGGACAGAAAAGGTCTGATTGCTTTGAAAAATATCTGAAATTTTAAAATATGATTTTGTTAATAAAAATGAATTGAGTCTTTTTGTTGCTGACAAACAGCAGACATGGTTAGTTTAATGGACCCACCATGTTGGAGAAGGAAGAGAGGAAAATATTCTGCTTCTCTGACCTGAGAAATGATGATTGTCGTGTTATTATCAAATTGGTCATAAAATATTAATATTTATACAAGTACAGTCATCAAACCTGACCCAGTTCTACTGGTTCTGTCAGGAGGAATGGACCAGAACTCCAACAAGCTCTCATGAGAACCTTGTGGAAGAAACCCAAATATTTGACAAAGTTTCAAGGAAATTTAACCAAACCCTGAGGAGATAAAATTCAGATATACTGGAGGTTATTAGAGTACTGGGTCCTAAATGTTTCTACTTTATATAAATGATATTTACAATGAATCTAACTGGTTCACATTTACTTTATTTGCTGATGGTTCTACATTATGAAGCTCTGGGATGTTTTTAGAAGCTTCTTTTTAGAATCCACCATGGGTCCATTAAGCCCACTATGGGTTTAATGGACCACATCCAACAGCCATGACGAACTGTATTATGAAATTGTCTGAATGCACCAAGTCTTGGTGCATCCACCATGTTGGAGCCATTAAATACAAGCATTGAACAAATTGTATGGAAAGCAATACAATAGCACTAATTTATGGCAAAAGAAACATTTTGATATTTAGTAACAAGAAAATAAAAAGTGATGTCAAGGTCATAATAATACTGAAATAAAATGAGTTTTTGAAATCTGATTTTTGCAAATGATAATAAACCACAAATTGGAAGGAAAATCTTAAAGCTAAACTATCAAAAAACTACTGCATATTCAATAAATAGAATTATTTTCTAAATGAGAAATCACTTGTTATTGCGCAATAGCCAACCCCTCCACCAAACCTCAAAACTCCCATGGACCGACTGCTGAACAGCTCTCCGTCTAACGGGTCCAGAAAATCTCCAAATCGTTGAGTCTTACCCAGCTGCAGGTCTAAGAGACATAATCTATCTAAGCTGGTGTCGAGAGAGACTCATCAAGTTTTAACTACCTACAATCCAAAATTTATGACTGATTGCTTCTTAACTGACCAAACTTTCAGTTAAGAAATAATCAGTTGAGAAGTCATAAACAGCTGCATAACTCCAACACCCACTCTTGTTAACAGCAGCTCTCTCTCTATCAAACAACAAGCACTTGTTACAGGATAGATTATATTTAGTGGCTCGACATAATCCCTGTAATGATAGGCAGCACCAGCAGGTGGTAATGCAGGCAGATCGGCAAGGGTGCGCGGGCACACGAGCAAGTCAGACAGGACTAGGTTATTAATGAGTGTACTATGACCGCTGCAGTTAATTAATAAAGAAGACATCTTTAAAAGACTTGGCATCCTTTCTGGACTACAAGACAAACATTACATGGTACCAGGAGGGGTCCTTTTCAGAGGTTTGTTTTGTAGACATCGGTTAGGAACTTTTCGTGACTATGGATGCAATAAAGCCGCCGGAGCCGTTAAAGCTAACGGGGAACGTTGATGCTAACTGGAGAGCATTCAAGCAACGGTTCCAGCTCTACGTGTCTGCAGTGGGACTGGACACCAAACCGGATGAAAGGAAGATTGCCATGTTGCTCACAATTGCCGGTCCGGAAGCACTGGAAGTTTACAACACCTTCACGTTTGAGACCGAGGAGGAAAACAAGTTGGATGTGGTCCTGAAGAAGTTTGATGGTCACTGCCTGTCGAAAAAAAAAAAAACGAAACATTCGAACAGTACGTGTTTCGATCCCGATTGCAGCTGCAGGATGAGTCATTTGACAGCTACCTCACAGCATTAAAAATAAAAGCTGCATCATGTAATTTTGGTGTACTGAGGGACTCGCTGATCCGGGACCAGATAGTTTGGGACTAAGGATATAAAGACGAGAGAAAAACTTTCTGAGAGAAAGTGATATCACACTGGAAACGGCAATAAAAATTTGTCAAGCCAGTGAGATGGCAGAAGAACATGCAAAGACATTTGCCGAAAGAGCACACGGCACGACAGCTGCCAGTCAGCTGTGTGAGGCAGTGGACGCGGTCTCCATCAGAGAGAAGCCCACAGCTAAGTTCAAGAAGAGGAACAAGAATGATGGCATGTTCAGCTGCAACAGATGTGGAAGTGATCATAAACCGATCAGCTTATGGAAAGCATGTTCAAAATGCAGAGGTTTACATCATTTTGCCAGAATGTGTATGTCTAAAGATAAAAAAGTACATACTGTTCAGGATGAAAATGATAGTGGTGATCAAAGTGATGATAGTGGGTCACTTTTTGTCAGTATGGTGAACAAGGAAGATGGAAGGGCTCCATCAACAACAAATGTTGATAAAAGAGATAAATGGGTGGCACCTCTTGTGGTAAATGGGACACTGATTTCATTTCAGCTTGATACTGGGGCAAAGGCGAATATTATAAATGTCAATGATCTTAGAGAGCTTAAACAGAAACCTAAGATAAGAAGAAATACAGTTGCACTCAAGGCATATAACCAGCAAAGCATAGAAACAGAGGGGTGTGTGCAGACTTAAAGTGAATGTAAAGGGTAATGTGCACAATATAATGTTTGTGGTCGTTCCTAAGGGTCAGTCACTCCTGGGAGACAAAGCCTGTGAGGATCTGGGTTTGGTCAGGAGAATTTATCAGCTAAACAAAGACACTGTAGAAGTGACAGAACAAAGTGCCGGGGTGTATAACATTGTAGATAGCTTCCCAGGCATCTTTAAAGGACCGGGCACCCTGCCATTCACATACAGAATACAACTTAAGAGTGACGCTAAGCTCGTTGTACATGCCCCAAGGAGAGTGCCAGTAGCACTGCGTGCCAGCCTGAAAAAAGAGCTGGACAGGATGACCTTACTGGGGGTCACTGAGCGAGTTGAGACTGGGTAAATTCAATTATGTGTCAAAAAGCCAAATGGGAAGTTACGAATTTGCTTAGACCCCAAAGATCTCAATGAAAATATTAAGAGAGAACATTATCAGATTCCTAAGAGAGAGGAGATCACCAGCGAGATGGCAGGTGCTCAGTATTTTAGCAAACTAGATGCCTCGCAGGGTTTTTGGCAAATAAAGTTAGATGCTGAAAGCAGCAAACTATGCACCTTTAACACCCCATTTGGAAGGTATTTTTTTCTCAGGCTGCCTTTTGGCATTAAATCAGCACCAGAGATTTTTCAAAAGGCAATTGAGCGAATAACAGAGGGTCTGGTAGGCACCAGAGTCTACATTGATGACATAGTTGTATGAGGAAAAACAAGACAGAACATGATGAAAGACTTACTAGGCTTTACAGAGGGTCCAGGAGAGTGGGCTGAAGCTTAATAAAGAGAAGTGCCAGTTTGGGGTCAGGGAGGTTGTCTTCTTGGGCGACAAGATATCAGGAGAGGGTGTGGAGCCTCTGTACTCAAAGTGCAAGCCATCCAGGAGATGCCACACCCCACAGATAAGAAAGGTGTATTGAGAGCTCTAGGGATGATAATTTCTTGGGGCAAATTCATTCCAAACCTGTCATCCAAAACAACAAGCATGAGAGAACTGCTAAAAAAAGAAACCGTGTTCGAGTGGACAGAGAAACATAACAAAGAGTGAAAAACGCTAAAGCAAACAATATCTAACGAGCCAGTTCTTACCTTCTTCGATCCTGCAAGAAAGACAAAAATCTCAACAGATGCCTCAAAGGAGGGATTAGGTGCTGTATTACTGCAAGCAGTGGGTGACACCTGGCAACCTGTGGCCTATGCCTCCAGAACAATGACAGACACTGAGCAACGCTATGCTCAGATAGAGAAAGAGACTCTGTGGCTAGTTTATTGGTGTGAAAAGTTTCACTGCTACGTATATGGACTACCTACCTTTACTATGGAGGACAGATCACAAACCGCTGATTTCAATTGTACAGAAAAATCTGAATGAGATGTCTCCTCGAATCCAACGGCTGATGATGAAGTTGCAAAGATATGATTTTGAGCTTGTTAATACACCTGGAAAGTACATAGTTGTACCTGATACACTGTCCAGAGCCTCTTTGCCCGACACTGATGCCAAAGTGTCGTCCAGTGCTGCCGATGTCAGTGTACATGTGGACACAGTGATGTCAGGTCTGCCAGTGTCTGATGTAATGTTGAAAAAGATAATACAAGAAACGGAAAAAGACACCACTCTGAGAAAAGTGATGGACAACCTCCAAAATGGCTGGAAGAAAGGAAGCTGTCCACAATATTACCCAGTCAGAGCTGACCTGAGTGTGGTAGAGGGCCTGGTGCTCAGACACAATAGAATGGTGATCCCACAGTCAATGAGACAAGACATGCTGTGCCGCATTCATGAGGGACATCTGGGGGTTGAGAAATGTAGGAGACGAGCCAGAGAGGCAGTGTACTGGCCGGGGATCAATAATGACATTGATAATATGATATCCACATGTGCCACGTGCCTTAAACATCACTATAAACAGACCAAAGAGCCCATGCTGGTCACAGATGTACCCACAGAACCCTGGCAAAAGGTGGGAACTGACTTATGCCACCTGAATGGTAAAGACTATCTTGTGATAATAGATTATCACTCTAACTATCCAGAAATAGCCCAGCTTTCTAACACGTCAGCTGGAGTAATTACTCATATGAAAAGCGTCTTCTCCAGACATGGGATTCCCCTAGCTGTCATTAGTGACAATGGACCACAGTACAACTGCAGAGAGTTCAGGCAGTTCTCGCAGGAATATGGGTTTCAACATAACACGTCCAGTCCACTGCATCCACAAGGTAATGGGAAAGCTGAAAAGGGAGTCCAGATCATTAAAAGACTGTTAAAGAAGTCAGGTGACAGTGGATCAGACCCTTACCTTGCATTGCTGAGTTACCGCACTGCACCACTGGCATGCGGGTTCTCTCCAGCTGAGCTCCTCATGGGTCGCAAGCTACGGACAACGCTGCCACACTTACCACAAACAAAGAACACAAAATGGCTGACAGGAAAGCAAAAAAGCTCAAACGGAAACAAAAGAAGAACTATGACAAAACAACCAGGAGGTTGAGGGCTCTGGAAGAAAATGACAAGGTGAGAGTTGAGGATCGAGGCCTGTGGGAGCGAAAGGCCACAGTCCTTAAGGAAGTGAACCCCAGGTCATACGAGGTTCAAACGGATGATGGACAAGTACTCAGGAGAAACCGGAGGAGTTTACTCAAGACTCAGGAACAAGACTCACAGAAACATGGTCAAGGAGGGAGTGATGCCGGCCATAAGGCCAGAGAGACTACTGACACCCAGAGTGTGGGTGATGATGTGTTACAATATAACACTAGCTCAACACCAGTCTTAAGAAGGTCAACGAGGACAAGAAGGCCACCAGAGAGACTGATTGTACAAGGTTAAGGAGGAAGAGAAACGACAAAACGGAAATAACAGGTTGGACTGTTCATGGTGGAGTTCTGTTATTTTGTAGTTTGGTTGGAGTTCTGTTTTTTTTTTTAGGTCTATATTTTAAAAAAAAAAAAGTATGTTTTCAAGTGGAAATGTTACTGGTGACTCTGTTAGTGAAAGCAGTTGACATATTAACAAACCATCTTGAAAGGGGGATGTAATGATAGGCAGCACCAGCAGGTGGTGATGCAGGCAGATCGGCAAGGGTGCGCGGGCACACGAGGAAGTCAGGCAGGACTAGGTTATCAATGAGTGTACTATGACCGCTGGAGTTAATTAATAAAGAAAGCATCTTTAAAAGACTCGGCATCCTTTCGGTACTACAAGACAAACATTACAGTGGAGGTCAGGCTTTGACTGATAGTGTAAATCTGCATACTTGACAAATTGCTGCATCCTAGTTGAACAGAGGAGCATCAGTGCAGATCTTTACAACCAGCAGTTGTTAGATTTTCTCAACCATCATGAGGGAAACGTTGTATTACCTACAACAGAAAATAAATTTTTATTAATATTTCATATTATTAACTGGTTAAGCACCAGCTCAAGTCTCTTCCTTTCATTAAAATGATCAGTTCAGACCTTGGTTTCTACCTCCATGTTCTCATTTTCTCATCGTGATGAATTGTGTGTCTGCAGATTATCAGGCTGTTTGGTCTCAGAGGAAGGCTGTGCTTCTCTGGCCTCAGCTCTGACCTCCAACCCCTCCCATCTGAAAGAGTTGGACCTGAGCTACAATCATCCAGGAGACTCAGGAGTGAAGCTGCTGTCGGCTGGACTGAAGGATCCACACTGGAGACTGGAAGCTCTCAGGTATGGAGGAACCTGCTGCAGGAGCAGAGAAGGTCTGATAGAGGAGGAAGAGGGAGAAATGTCTTTAGTCAGTCTGCTGGAAACATTTAGATGGAAGCTAAATGTTTAGATTGCTTATTAAATATTTAGTTTACAGCCATGTCATTTATAAATGAATGAATAAATTTTGAACCCCATTTTATCTCTTATTACAGTTAATAACTCAAATGATCTCTGGTAATTTTGGTTGTGTAACTTTTCAAACAGCAGCTCATTTAAACTATAAGAATCTTTCACATGGTTCTGAATGAAGCTGGGAAACCAACCCATCTACTGGAACCACAAAACATGGTATTCAGAGCAGCAGGGGGCCAAATATAGCTCCATGTGGAACCAAGAGGTTGGAGAGAGAAAATCAGTTGAAACTGTTTCTTATCAGAGTTCAGTTTGTCTCTCTGTCTTCACAAACCAGGAGCATCATGGGCTGGGCGGGGCTTCCACTGATGGATCTACTGAGGAAATACAGGAAGCTGATTGGCTGATGGACAGGAAGTTAAAATATGAAGATTAATAACATGATGAATCAGATATTATTGGTACTGAAGCAAATGTAGATTTTAGAATCAGTAGAAATATTTCAGTGAGATGAGCAACATCTAGAAAAGATTCTCTATGTTCAGAGAAACTAGTAGAGCAGGGCGTCTCAAACTCCTGTCCTCAAGGACTGATGTCCTGCAGTTTTTAGATGTGCCACAGGTACAAAACGCTGGACTGAAATGTCTTAATTTCCTCCTCCTTGTGTAGATCAGTTCTCCAGAGCCTTGCTAATGACCTAGTTATTATATTCAGGTGGTGCAGCAGAGCAACATGTAAAAGTTGCAGGACTGCGGCTCTCGAGGACTGGAGTTTGAGACCCTTGAAGTAGAGAAACTGATCTAGATTATGTAGCAATAGAGACAATAATAAATGAGCTGAAATTAACTGGAGATAATAATTATGAAAGTTAGATTAGAATCAGTTAATCCACATCAAATATTTAGATAATCCCAATGCAGATACAATGGGATGAAAACAGAAGACATGTAAATGAACAAACAGTAAAATAATACTTAGAGGAAACAAACTGATGATGTTTGAATGATGGAAGAGAAACAAGAACAGATGTTGATCCAGGAAATGGATCAGTCCTTCATTTAACACTATAGAGTCCAGGAAGATTTCAGCTGATTGTGAAATGAGATTATTAGACAAATAATCTGGAGGCAGAGATTATTACCCAGTTTTCTGGAATATTCTCCTGACTAAGAACGGATCACAAGAAAATTAAAGAGTGGAGGGTCTTTAATGGAGCTAAAATATATTAATGAAAATATTCAGATTCTTCCTCAAAACTGTCACATTATTCATCAAAGAGTCTGAGGAGTTCAGCATTTAGATTTCCATGATGATCCACTGATGGCAGAAAGACTTTAAAACCATGTTGGATGGAGCTTCAGACCAATCAGCACCAAGAAGCAAAGATGAGAAGAAAATGAGCTTCATGTTGGTCAGATGGATGTTTAAAGATCTCAGATAGAAAAATAACTAACTTTGGATTTGAAGCAAAACTCAAAAAGTTGATAAAATTGATTTAAAATATTTCACACATGAAGCAGCATCTAGAAAAAAACCATTCATAAAAAATGGAATTTAAAAGTATAATATTTATATATTTGCTATTTTAACCTCCACCATGGATGTTTAAAGTTCTATTTAAAGAAGGCAACATCTGGAAAATAATCAAACATATAAATAAATCAGGAAAGAAATTAAATCCCTTGTTTTCCAGAAGGAGGAAATAAATCCAGTGAATGATGAGGAAAATGTAAAAATGAGAGCAGAAACTGGTTCAGATCCAAAGTTCTGATAAATTTACTGAGAAAGATAAAAAGTCAAGATCAGCTCATCCAGAACTTCTGCAGTGGAGGGAGGATTACTTTCACAAGCCATCACTGCAGCTGCTGGATTCAGGATGCTGCTTCTTCTTCTTGGGCTCATTGTAAATGTGTGCAGCGCCACCTGGTGGTGCTGGTTGGTAGAGGAAGTGCTGAAAGGTTGGAGGTGTTTGTCAGAGGTGTGTGATGATGGAAGCCTCTCCCTGGTTTGTGAGTCTGAGCTCAGAGATCAAATCTTTGATTCTTGTTGAATCTTTGTTGAATGTGATGCAGCTTCTCCTTTTGAATGTTTGTATTTCTGGATATTACAGTGAGGCCACAGCAGGTTTTCAGCAGGGCTGTTTAGTGTTTCATTCCTTCATCTGTGTGTGGGAGTGTGGATGGATCAGGTATCCAGGTGTTGATCAGAGTTTAGATTGATTGTATTTTAATGCTGATTATTAAATCAGGTGGAGCTTCCAGAAATGTTTCCTTAGTTTCCTGATGTCCTTTTAGGCTTCAGTGAGTTTCTTCAGGTTGTTACTGAGGGATTTCCTTTCTCCTCTCTGTTGGAGCTTTTCCTGTGTTTGGAGAAATGAGAGTTGTGCTGCAGCAGCACCAACTGTCCTTCCTACATCCACTGCAGTTTGCAATCCAGATGTTGGACTGTTCCTGTCTCAGTGGAGGACAATGTGTGTCTGAGAGACATGTAATGTCCATGTTTGCTGCTGAAAGAGACTGATGGTCTGACCCCCCTCCTCCTTTCAGGGTGGAGCCTGCTGGAGGCCGATTCTTGACTCCAGGTCCATGGAGATGTAAGTGTGTTCATGATTCATGACAACAAAGCAGCTCACATTCAACCATCTTCAAACTGTCACATCACTCATTCAGGAGTCAAAGTGTCAATAAATGATCAATAACTGCAGCTGGATTGTGTTTGTTCTCCATCAGATTCCTGTCAACTCACCATCGACACAAACACAGTGAACAGAAAACTCAAACTGTCTGAAGACAACAGGAAGGTGACATATGTGGAGCAGCTTCAGTCATATCCTGATCATCCAGACAGATTTGATAACTGGCCTCAGCTGCTGTGTAGAACTGGTCTGACTGGTCGCTGCTACTGGGAGGTTGAGTGGAGAGGAGATGTTTATATATCAGTGAGTTACAGAAGAATCAGGAGGAAAGGAATCAGTAGAGACTGTTGGTTTGGATGTAATGATCATTCCTGGAGTCTGAGATGCTCTGATGATGATGGTTACTCTGTCAGGCACAATACCATAGAAACTTGTCTCTCTTCCTCCTCTGACTCTAACAGAGTAGCAGTGTATGTGGACTGTCCTGCTGGCATTCTGTCCTTCTACAGAGTCTCCACTGACTCACTGATCCTCCTCCACACCTTCAACACCACATTCACTGAACCTCTGATTCCTGGATTTAGGTTCTGGTCTTTTGGTTCTTCAGTGTTTCTGAGCTGATTTGAGTCTAGAGTCTAAAGTTTTTCCTCCTGTCAGAGAAACTCTCTCACTGTTGAACAGATAGTTCAGTCTCTACAATCTATTTCTTGAGGAAACTCCAACAAGATTCCTTGGAAATTTCTTCTTCTTCCCGTCCTTTAAAGATGGAAGCTGGGATTATTCCAGGATTATTCCAGGATTATTCCAGGTTGTTTTTCTGTTTCCAGTCAAAGATTATTTTAATTTAATGCAGTTTTTCTCTATGTTCTTTAATCCATCTTGAATTAAAATCTTAAATGATCCTTTTGTATTTTTGTTCCAGTTAAACTTCATGTATTTAGTGAACAATAAAAACTTTTTCTTCTGTATTTTATTCATTTGCTTTTCTTTCTTTCTGTTTCTGTTTAAATGTCAATAACAGATTTTTTAAAATCTCAACTCTGACTTTCATAAATAACTTATTTACAGTGAAACATTCCCATCTTCAAACCATTTGATGAAGGTCTGATGATGATGCTTTGAATAATAAAATGGAGAAAATCTTAATATTTTCTGTTTCATTCAGAACGTCAACCTGGAAAACAAAAAATCAGAAATCAGTTTCTTGCTTATTTTTATTTGGAGGAAGTACAGCAGCTTTACAAAAAATCTCAAACTCAGTCAGAAAGGATGGAAATTATCTATAAACATTTATTTTCAAGTCTGGAAAAAGATTTGGTCTGGACTTTGACTAGGCCATTCCAATCCATGACTATGTTTTGATGTAAAACAAAAAAAAACATTTTATCACACAATCAAAATCGTCAAGTTTCAAACAAAGAGTTTCTTCCTTATTAACTATGAACTAATCCGCAGTACCTTAATTTAAAATAATTTAACTGTCTTAACTGAAAAAATAAAAAATCAGATTTGGTCAATTGTAACAAAAACAGATTTTATTTTTGGCTTTTCCTCATCAATCATTCAAATGTTTTTACACAACAGAAAAACATTCATCATGTTTCAAATCAGATAATCAAGTTTTATAAATTTGCTTACAATACATTTAAATTCAGTTTTTTAGATTAATATGAAGAAATTAAATGAGAAATTTAATCCTTGTTTAGAGAGAAAACTCATTGAATTAAACAAAATATGAGGATTTGTATGATTAAATAACAAAACCAAAAGTAATTTTTAATATATAAACTTAAGTCCAAGAAATGCACAAAACCAAAAATATGAATATAAAAGATTTAATAATAAAGGACTAAAATGTTTCCTGTGTTTATCAGAGTTTAATAAATGAGTCAGAAGCTTATTGGGGTGCAGAAAAGTTTAATTTTGAGTAAAAATCAAAGAACGAATCTGAAGTTGCATTTTTCTTTTGTAACATTTTGAATAGTTTAATAATTTTGCTTAATCTGCATCAACTATGTGAAAGAAAATATTACAGATATAAAGCATTTTGTTACAATCTAACAATCATTATTCCCTTCAAGAAATATTATCTGAGAAATATTATCAGATCATCTGGGACTTTTTGACACAAAATATTTTTCTTCTGAGAATGAAAAACTAAATCAAGCTGGATCATCA
>NW_026562446.1:1927500-1950000 GCF_027474105.1 Poeciliopsis prolifica
AAGGAGCTAATGCGTTTTCTTGGGCTGGTGGGATATTACAGATGTTTTTGTCGAAACGTTTCATCTGTGGTGGTTCCTCTGACGGATTTGCTGCGTAAAGATGTCAAGTTTGAGTGGTCTCCCTTTGTCAACAGGCTTTTGAGCAGGTGAAAAGACTCCTCTGTGCTGCTCTGGTATTGGCTGCACCACGTTTTCAACATCTGTTCCAACTTTATGTGGATGCTAGTCAGGTGGTGCTGGAGCTGTCCTTACACAGACTGATGATCTGGGTATTGGCAGGCCAGTGAGTTATTTTTCCAAAACATTCAATAAGCATCAGTTGAACTACTCCGTGGTCGAGAAGGAGACGTTGAATTTAGTCCTGAAACATTTCAATGTTTATTTAAGTGGTGGTGCTAACATTGTGGTTTTTACAGACCATAATCCGCTGACGTTTCTTGCTTCACTGAAATGCCCAAATCAGAGTTTGATTCGCTGGTCATTGTTTCTGCAGTCCTATAACCTGGATATTCATTATATTAAAGGAAGAGATAATATCATGGCCGATGCATTTTCTCGTGCTCCACTTTTGTAGCAGGTTTGTTTTTTTGTGTTTTTTCTCCCTGTTCCCTTTCTATGTTCCTTAAAGAGCTTCTGAGTGCATCAGTTGCTGGTCTGGAGAGTGAGCTGAGGAGGAAATCTCTACATTAAACAACTTGGCTAAGTATAACCTGGTGAGTGGTGTAGGAACCTGCTTTTTTATGGGCGGGGGTGTGACGACCCTGCTGTGCAGTCCTGTGTGTGTCATGTGATTTACTATCAATTAAGGTCCTCAATGTGGAGGCGCTTCCATCAGACACCTGGATGGTTTATAAGGAGCGCCGTTCCATTCATGTGTGTGACTGTCAGAAGCCACCATGTGCAGACGACCCGGAGATCCAGGCCAGGATGAGTCCAGGACCTCCTGGTGTGAAGGGACCAGAGTTGAAGGGGCGCGGACTGATCATTCCTTGGGCCGTCTATTGATGTCTCCTAGACAACTTCATTCTTTTAAAAATAAACGTCTCTCATGGGCTTAACACTGACTGGTTGCCGTGTCCTCCTAATTTTGTTGCGGCTTTCCGAGCCGGGCCGTAACAAGTTATTACAACTAAAAACTAGCAATCAGGCCCAAAACCTGGGAGTAGTGATGGACTCGGATTTGAACCTTGCGAGCCACATAAAGACGATTACAAAGTCGGCCTTCTATCACCTGAAGAACATCTCCAGGATTAGAGGACTAAGTCAGATCTAGAGAAACTCATCCAGGCGTTTATCTTTAGTCGCATTGATTATTGTAACAGCGTCTTCACAGGCCTTGTTGCTGAAATGTGCTATACAAATAAAATTTGATTTGGTATGATTTTGTTTTTGCAGTGTAATATGTGATTTTTACTTATTTTACAGAATTTGATTTGGGTAAATGCAAAATGTATTTGTATTTTGTAAAGTTTTAGCTGAATTGCAACTCTGATTATGTTCTTTTCTTTTTCTGGTCTAGTTTAGGTGACGATTATTTCAAGAATCAATTAATCGTTTCATCCACTTGCAGGATTATTGCAAAATAAACTCTGGGATATTCTCACGGTGCAGGATGCTGCTGCTGCTGCTGCTGATGCTGCGGTTCTTCCTCCTGTGGACATGGAAACACTCAAAACCACAAACACATCCTCACATAAACCTGTCCTCCCCCCATCCACTGCACTGACCTTCAAACACGACGTCAGAACCAAATAAAAACACGAATCCATCGCTATTTAACCCAGGTAAAGCTGAATGCAGCTGCCTCCATTTTTAGACCTGACTCAGTTTTTCCTTCACTTCCTGGTGGTTCATTTGCAGGTCAAAGCATCTGCATGCATGTAGGAGTCAGAAAGTAACAGGAAATATCAGTGTAAAATGTTTACTGTATTTTATTAGTCTCAATGAATTCATCTGCAAAGACAGGAAGTCTGCAAACATGACGAGATTAAATAAAACTATCAGTCAAACTAAAATTAGATCCAACCTTTTGAGCTGTGGCAGCAAATTTTCCCACCTTTTTAAAATCTGCAATTTTTTCTACAAATTTTACTTTGATTTTCCAATATTTTGCTAGTTTTGTTTTTTGAAAACATGACATTCCTCCCAAATAAAATCAGAAAAATACATAAAAAGAGCAAAACATGAAACAAATACTTTCTATTTTTAATTTCTCATTCTTGATTTTATAATTTTATGCTAATATGATTGATAACTAAAACTGTAATAAGACTTTGTTGTTGTTTTATTACTCAGTTCCAGGTGTTTTATGACCTCAGTGGATCTGTGACCTAAAAACAGAAATTACTCAACAGGCAAAGAAACCCAAAAGGAAACCATCAAAGAGAGGGAAATTCCCTTCATATGAGGAACTTTATAAAGATATAAACTCTTAAAGGGACTTATATGAAGACAGAATTCATGTTTTTATCAAACAGATTTTAAATTATGATCTAAATTTACTCAGTTTTCTGGTTATTTACCCCGGAATCCCAGATCCAATCCAATAATCCCCTATGATCTGTTGCCCCTAGTGGACATTAGAGGGAGTTGCTCCTTTTTCAAACATTTATTTTCAAAGCCAGAATTTCAAAAACACCTCCATCTAGCGGTTACACAAACAAATACACAACTTTATGGCTTCTTTAAGAAGGCCAGTAAATAATGTTGTGTGTTTTCTGTATTAGTATCAGTATTGGGGAAATTATATTTATTTTAATTTTTTTAAATACAAATTTGAAAAGTGTGCGTGCATTTATATTCCAATGCTTTCACTACAGCGCCTCCTGCACCTCCTCCTGCACCAGCTGGTACTTTCAAAACGTTCAATTCCAGGATTCCAACCACAGATGGATGTTGGAAGAATGTGTTGAATGGTCGGTCATCACACACGTCTTCTGGTTCTGACCACAAATAAAGACTTTCTGGGAGGAAATGAAACAGGAGACTGAGACATTCTATTCATTTATTTAGAAGCTAAATATTTAGCTAGTAAATTTTGTTTACAAATATTTAGTTTGTATGCATTTCCAATTTTTTTTCTGTGTGAAATGCTAAATGAACAAAAAAATTTTTTCACAATAATTACTACATTCATGGTCAAAACTAAGTAAATCCTCAGAACATCCTCATGAAAACTTTTCAACCTGCCTCTGATTTCATTGCAGAGCTTCTACTTCCTGGTTCTGTTGCTCTGAAAGAAAAAAACTACAACCCAGGTGACCTGTGAGAGCACCTGCATACAGCAACTCTGACGGAGCGTGGTTTGGTCACGGGAAGCTGAAAGTGGAGGAGCAGTTTTGTGGCATAATCTGGACTGTGAGTGGACTGAGACGGCTAGTAGTAGTAGAGGATATTCAGATGATGATGGTATGGAAACAAGTTGGTCTGTGGTAGAAAATAAGAAAGGGGGAGGAGGGAAGGATAAGGGTAAAAAAGGGATAAACACAGGCAAAAGATCTTTGAAGATGAGGAGGAAAACTTCGAGACACGAAAGAAAATAAAGATGGAGGAATTTAAAGTAATTTTGAAGTTCAGAACTGGAAAGGACTTGATTGGAGTGAGTCCAATCACGCTATCTAATGGTTTAAAGAAAGTAATTGGGGATGTGGAATTAGCTAAGGTTTTAAGAGATGGAAGCCTGTTGATTATTTGTAGGAATGCTGAACAAAAGAATAAAGCACTAAAAATACAATCGATTTGTAAAAGAGAAGTAATGGAGAGGAAAATAATGGGAGAGGAAAGAGGAATAAAAGGGTGATATCAGAAATTCCTATAGGAGAAAACTTGGACGAGTTAAAGAAAGTAATAAAAGGAGGGGAGGTTTTAGGTATCAAACGACTACAGGCCTTTAGAAATGGGGAGAGAGTGGATAGCACTTCTGTGCTATTAGAGGTTAAAGATAAACCAGATAAAATAATGATTGGATACTTGAGTTTCAGTGTAAGAAATTATATTCCTCCACCTATTAGATGCTACAAGTGTCAGAGATACGGACATACAGCAAACGTATGTAATGGAAAGCAAAGATGTGGTAGGTGTGGAGGAGAACATTCTTATGGGGAGTGTGGAGAGAATCCTATAAAATGTTGCAACTGTGGAGGAGATCATACTGCAGCATATGCAGGATGTATGGTGAGGAAAGAGGCAGCAGAAATTCAAAAACTGAAAACAGAGAAGAGAATGTCGTCTGCGTGAGCAGTAAAGGAGATGAAAAGTGCAGGGATAAGTCAGAGAGCAAAAGTAGAAAAGAAGAATGTGGTAGATAAAGATCAAAATACTGTCACACTAGAAAAACTGATCACGTTCTTGGCTTATATTATAAATTGTTCAGAACAAGCGAGGACTAAGACTGAAAAAATAAAAATCATAGTGAAAGCAGCAGCAAGATTCTTTAGTGTTACAGACTTATCATGGGAAAGAATTCAAGATGAGCTTAGACAAGGAGAGGGGTCAGGTGAAAGTGAGGCAAATCAAATAGTCTTATAATTTTAATATTATTATGGAATGCTAGAAGTCTAATTGCTAATGGTCAAGAGTTTAAAGGTTTTATTAGTAGATTAAATGAGAAACCAGATGTAATTGTCATGTAGTGATGAGGTGGTGAGGCAGACGCTGGAGGCCCAGGTAAAGTGAGAGATGAAGATTTAATGAAAAAAACAGTCCAGAAAACACAGTCAACGTAGTCGGCGGCCAGGCAGCACAGCTGAGCAGAAGCCAGGGCTCAACACCAGTAGCAACTGGTCTAACAGGCGGATAGAGAAATAACGGCAACACAGAGCGACAACAAACAACGACAAGGACCCGACGAGGAACAAAGGACACAGGAGGGACTAAATACACTGAGGGTAATCAGGGGGACAAGACACACCTGGGAACAATCAAGGGGAAGACAGGACAACGAGGAGACTCAGGACACAGAAACTCAAATAAACAAAACAGAAAAACACGAAACATGACAGTAATATGTATTCAAGAAACTTGGTTAAAACAAACATTACAGTATTAGTGCGTATTCAATTATATGAAGAGATAGAAGAAACGGAAATGGAGGAGGATGTACTATATTTATAAAAGAAAAGATAAAAATTGTGAAGATACAATTAGATACGGAATTAGAGATTAATGGGGTTAAAGTGTGGACAAAACATGGAAGTATAAAAATTATAAATTATAACCCTTATAAGAAAATAGATAAATTAAAAATAGAAAATATATTTAGGCATAGGGAAGAGAAATTAATATGGTGTGGGGACTTTAATGCACACAGCACGTTATGGGGTGAGAAAGATGATTATCATGGGGGATTTTAGAAGGAATTATTGAGGAAAAAGAATTGGTGGTGTTAAATAATGGGGAAAGAACTCGGTTGGACATGATTAGTGGTAAGGAGTCGGCTATTGACCTTACTCTGGTGTCTCAAGGTATGGCAGATAGTTGTAATTGGAAAATATATAAAAATAGTACAATAGGCAGTGATCATTATCCAATATTTATTGAAGTTGAAATAGAAGAAGAACAAGTAAATAGTCAAGGAAGATGGAGGTTTAGAGACACTGATTGGGGAAAATATAAAGTTATGAGTGAAGATAGGTTGGTAAATATAGATATAAATAAACCAATAAATGAATTAAGTCTAGAAGTTAGTAAGAGTATTTTTGATATAGCAAAAGAAGTAATACCAAAAAGTAAAGGGTTTAAGAAGAAGAGAATAGTCCCTTGGTGGAATCTAGAATGTACAATGGCAATTAAAGCAAGAAATAAGGCTTTTAAAACACTTTAAAAAGCTATTTGCTTCCAAAATCTAATTAATTATAAGAGAAAACAAGCAGAAGTTAGGAGGGAGATAAGAAATGCGAAAAAGATTTATTGGGGTAAGTATTGCGAATCAATACTTAGTACAATATATAAAAATATTGTACTATTTTTATATATACTCTATCTATCTACGTTAGATAGAGTATAGAACACAATCAAGAAAATGTCAGGAAAATCAAGAGAACATATTTTCCTGTAATGTAATGACAACATGATTATTGATAATAAAGATAAGACTGAATTATTAGTTAAAGTTTTAGCTAAAGTACATAGTAATGAAAATCTTCGTAATAAAGAGAAAGAAGAAAGGGAATTAATGTTGAGAAGATATAGTGAAAGGATAAATGAGGATATAGAAGATAATGATACTATAAATATGAAGTTTTCAATGATAGAGTTAAAAATTATTAAAGAATATAAAAAATTCAACACCTGGGGAAGACCAGATTAATTATATTATGCTTAAAAATTTGAGTGAAAAGTGTAAAATAGTATTACTAGAATTATATAATAAAATATGGGAAGAAGGAAATTTGCCAGATAAGTGGAAATAATCAATTATCATCCCTATTTGTAAACCAGGTAAAGATCCACAGCTAACTGAGAGTTATAGGCCAATAGCTTTAACATCTTGTATTGGAAAAGTAATGGAGAGGATGGTGAATAATAGGTTAATTTACTTCTTAGAATCAAAGGGGAAAATAAATTCGTATCAATTTGGTTTCAGGAAAGGAAGAAGTACAACAGATCCTATGGTACATCTTGAACATGAAATTAGAAGAGCACAGGTGAATAAAGAGGTTTTAATGGCAGTTTTCCTGGATATTGAGAAAGCATACGACATGTTATGGAAGGAAGGATTACTGATTAAATTTAGACGAATAGGGTAAAAAGGAAAAATTTATAAATGGATTAAAGATTTTTTAACTGATAGAAATATAAGAGTTAAAATAGGAAATGAAATAAGTTCAAAATATTGAACTGAAAACGGTACTCCTCAAGGAAGTATTATAAGTCCCATGTTATTTATAATAATGATTAATGATATTTTTAGTAAAATTGAAAAAGAGTTTGGAGTGACTCTATATGCGGATGATGGTCTAATTTGGAAAAGAGGGAAAAACATAAAGTTTATGAATAATAAAATGCAAGAAGCGTTATGTAATGTAGAAGATTGGGCTATAAAATGGGGATTTAGAATTTCAATTTCAAAATCCAAATGTTACCTTTAATAATAGGAGAGAGTAAGTACTAATGTAAGGTTAAAAATGTATGATAAGGATGTGAAAGAGTAGATCAGTTTAAATATTTAGGAGTATGGTTTGATAAAAAACTTACGTGGAAAATGCATATTAGTAAAATCATAGAGAAATGTAAAAATGTTTTAAATATTATGAGATGTTTAAGAGGCAAAGACTGGGGAGCTGGTAGGAAAACATTGAAAATATTATATATTGGACTTATTAGATCGGTAATTGATTATGGGTGTGTTGTATATAATTCAGCCTCAAATAGTTTATTAAAAGAAGTAGATAAAATTCAATATCAAGCGTTAAGAATTTTCTAAGGGCAATGAAAACAACACCAGTGTCGGCATTACAGGTAGAAATGGGAGAGATGCCACTGGAGTTTAGAAGGAAACAACAACAAACAGTGCGACTAAAAGGAATGAAGTTGAACTTAAAGTTAAGTTTAGCAAAAATGAGATCAGAATATGAGTAAAATGTACAACAAGAAGAAATGGCAGGAACAATGGGAGGGTGAAAGGAATAAAGATTTTATTATAGTATTCAAAAAACAGTTGGAGAATGTAGAAAAGAAAATAGGAATAAAAAAGAGGAGGATATTATATCTAGGTTAAGATTTGGACATACGAGGTTAAATAGCACCTTGAGAATAATTAATAAGCGTAGTACGGGGTTGTGTAATGTTTGTGGGAATTAAGAGACAGTTCAACATATTTTTATGGAATGTAATAAGTATAATCTGGAAAGAGGGAAATTAACTGAAGAGTTAATTAGAAATAAAGTTAAATTAGATATTAGGACCTATTACAAAAATCGTCCGGGGATTTGGTTTTTAGTTATGTCTTTAGATTTCTTAGAAGCACAGGTTTAATGGGGAGATTGTACAGGATATACATCTGGTCCATACTCCAGTCCAGAAGGTGGCGCTAATGCACCTAAAAGTTGTTTGCCAACCGCCATTAAAGAAACAGAACAAGGCGACCTGCGATGTCATCAGTTATGCAGCACATTTACTTTCAATTTGAATTCACTGCAGTCGGGTTGTTGAGTCAATTTGTTGTTCATTTATTCTTCATCAACTCTTCAGATCATGTGAAGAAACGGTAAGTTTATGTTTTATATTTGGTCTTTGTCTTCAGGAACTTTAATTTTCTGTGTAATCTGTTTAAGATTCACTTCTGCTTTCAGCTCAAAGTTTCATTTCTGCTGTTTGAAAATTAATCTGCAGGATCATTAGATTACAAATTAACTGAAATCAAACAACATGATGAATATCTGATCTTTCTTTGTTTTCTCTGAACAAACTGCTTCATGATTTTATTTCCAGGAATCAAATTTTGATCAGAACAGTTTCCTGCTGCATCCTTTCAAAATAAAAAAATATAGATATTATTAAAAACTATTAATGTAGAAATGTGTTCAGTTCAGTCAGATTATCAAATAGTTAATCTTTTACGCTGCACATAATCCATTTGTAGAGATTAATAATTAACTAAATTCCTTCCTGTTGTTCAGGTTGAATCAGTGAATGTAAATGTTGCTCCATGTCTCCATCTAGTGGACTGATAGTAGAAGTGCAGCAGCTGATGGCAGCTTCCTCTGCCTCTCTGCTGTCTGACTGCATTCACCTGACACTGATATGAAGCAGAGAAGAAGAGCCAATCAGAGGAGGAGCAGCTGATCTTTTTCCAGGACTAATGATGTAAAGGATGATCAGAGTTGATGTGCAGATGAATGATGTGTGTTTCCTCTGCAGGTGAAGCTAGAAAGTGTGTGTGAGCTGATGTGGATTCAGCAGCATGGATCAGTGTGAGGACAGAGAGGAGGGAGTCCCTCCCTCTAAAACCACTCTGTGTGGGGAAGATGAGAGCCAGAGCAAAGGTCAGAGGTGAGGTCACCATCTCTAACTGTCCACAGCCCTTTCACACAGCGTTCACTATATCAGGCCAGAACAGACGTGGTGATGAAGCTGCTGCTGCTCCTCTTTGCTGATTAAGTTTTAATTATCATCTTTCTGTCAGGATCCATCAGAAACGCAAACCAGAACCAGAACCAGAACCAGAACCAGAACCCAGCTGTGTGTCCTTTAAGAGCAACAAGTCAAAGGGTCGTATCATTAACTTTAAATCTCCTGGATCTCCACCATCAGAGAGGTGAGCTGTTTCTAAAAGTTTTAAGTGTGGAAACTGAACCAGTATGAATATCCCAGTTTTATTTGTTTATTTATATAAGTTACACCTGAAATAGGACGATCCCTAGTATGTCATTTCCTTTAACTTTAGCTTTGCATGTGTGTAACTCTATGTGTGTATTATGTATATACAAGCATACAAATAGCTAAGAGATGGAGGAAAACTCAGAATTATTTATTTTCAACAGGATTTCCAGGATACATTATAAAAACTCTCACTATAACACTCAGTAGAGGATCGCACATTGACACACACCCACATATTACAATCAATCAATTTTATTGATAAAGCACCTTCATATTGAAAGCAGCTCAAAGTGCTCAGTCCTCCTTATTATCCACATCATCTCAGATCTAATCATCAGAACATGATTGATGTCCCACATTATCCTGAAGACCTGTGTGGACAGAGCCTTCACTTCCACTTTCCCCAAGTTCTAGGACATTGTCTCCACCAGCATCAGATCTGCTGACAGTTTCTACTGTTTAAAGTGCAACATCAAACTTTTTACGTTTACTGACTGATTCTGGTTTTACTGGAATTCACAGGCATGTGAATTATATCTGCAGTTTTTAGATGTGCCACAGGTACAAAACACTGAAATGAAATGTCTAAATTACCTCCTTGTGTAGATCAGTTCTCCAGAGCCTTGCTCATGACCTCATTATTCCATTCAGATGTGGTGCAGCAGAGGCACATCTAAAAGTTGCAGGACATCGGCCCTTAAGGACTGGAGTTTGAGACTCCTGCTGTAATTCATCTTCCTGTTTCTAACTCCTTTGTATTGTGTTCATGTCATGCTCTGTTTTTCTGATTCAAGTATTTTTAGTGTGAATCTCTTGGTGATTTCCTCTGTGAAAACTGCTGGATGAATATTTCCTGACTTCCTAATTGTTCCTGGTTCCTCCACAGAGTGGACCAGCAGAGCTCAGAGGTTCCCAGTGGTCCATCTGTCCAGCACCATCAAACACAGCTGGACTCCATATTTATGGTCTGTAAATGTACAACTACTTTTTTATAGGTTCTGTTCACATTCATCTCCATGCTGCACTTTGTAGACCAGAGGACTGTCAGTCTGTCCAACATCCATCTTGTGTTTGGCTCCATAATTTCAGTCTCATGTGTCCATCTATTATTCTGTTCCAGCTGCTGGAGGAAAACATTGTCACTTTTGTGAAGAACGAGTTGAAGAAGATTAAAAAGGTTCTGAGTCCAGATTACCAGAATGCTCAGAGAGTCAGAGTGAGGATGAAGAGCAGAGGAGGAGCAGCAGAGAGGCAGTGATGAAGATCACACTGAACTTCCTGAGGATGATGAAGCAGGAGGAGCTGGCTGACCGTCTGCAGAGTAAGAGGATTTCTACAAAAATTAAACCAGATGGATAAATCAGACATTTACTGATGTATAAAGAGATGGAATCACATTTACAAACCTCTTCAAAATATAATTTTTATTTGTTCCTCATTTTTTTTATGTCTATTTAGAACATCCTGCTGCAGTTTGTCAACATAAACTTAAATCTGGTCTGAAGAAGAAGTTCCAGTCTGTGTTTGAGGGGATTGCTAAAGCAGGAAGTCCAACCCTTCTGAACCAGATCTACACAGAGCTCTACATCACAGAGGGAGGGACTGGAGAGGTCAATGATGAACATGAGGTCAGACAGATTGAAACAGCATCCAGGAAACCACACAGACCAGAAACAACAATCAGACAAGAAGACATCTTTAAAGTCCCACCTGGAAGAGATCAACCAATCAAACAGTGATGACAAAGGGAGTGGCTGGCATTGGGAAAACAGTCCTAACACAGAAGTTCACTCTGGACTGGGCTGAAGACAAAGCCCACCAGAACATCCAGTTCATATTTCCATTCACCTTCAGAGAGCTGAATGTGCTGAAAGAGAAAAAGTTCAGCTTGGTGGAACTTGTTCATCATTTCTTTAGTGAAAGCAAAGAAATCTGCAGCTTTGAACACTTCCAGGTTCTGTTCATCTTTGATGGCTTGGATGAGAGTCGACTTCCACTGGACTTCCACAACAAGGAGATCCTGACTGATGCTACAGAGTCCACCTCAGTGGATGTTCTGCTGACAACCTCATCAGGGGGAAACTGCTTCCCTCTGCTCTCCTCTGGATAACCACACGACCTGCAGCAGCCAATCAGATCCCTCCTCAGTGTGTTGGCATGGTGACAGAGGTCAGAGGGTTCAATGACCCTCAGAAGGAGGAGTACTTCAGGAAGAGATTCAGAGATAAGAAACAGGCCAGCAGGATCATCTCCCACATGAAGAAATCACGAAGCCTCCACATCATGTGCCACATCCCAGTCTTCTGCTGGATCACTGCTACAGTTCTGGAGGATGTGTTGGAGACCAGAGAGGGAGGAGAGCTGCCCAGAACCTGACTGAGATGTACATCCACTTCCTGGTGGTTCAGACCAAAGTGAAGAAGGTCAAGTATGATGGAGGAGCTGAAACAGATCCACACTGGAGTCCAGAGCAGGAAGATGATTGAGTCTCTGGGAAAACTGGCTTTTGATCAGCTGCAGAAAGGAAACCTGATCTTCTATGAGTCAGACCTGATAGAGTGTGGCATCGATATCAGGTCAGCCTCAGTGTACTCAGGAGTCTTCACACAGATATTCATAGAAGAGAAAGGACCACACCAGGAGAAGGTTTTCTGCTTTGTCCATCTGAGTGTTCAGGAGTTTCTAGCTGCTCTTCATGTTCATCGGACCTTCATCAACTCTGGAGTCAACCTGATGGAAGAAAAAACAAGCATCTATTAAATCTTCATTATTTAATATACTTCAACCAAAGTCTCTCCATCAGAGAGCTGTTGTCCAAGCCTTACAGAGTCCAAATGGACACCTGGACTTGTTCCTCCGCTTCCTCATGGGACTTTCACTGCAGACCAATCAGAGACTCCTACAAAGTCTGCTGAAAAAGACAGGAAGTAGCTCACAGACCAATCAGAAAACAGTTCAGTACATCAAGGAGAAGATAAATAAGAATGTGTCTGTTGAGAAAAGCATCAATCTGTTCCACTGTCTGAATGAACTGAATGATCGTTCTCTAGTGGAGGAGATCCAACAGTCTCTGAGTTCAGGAAGTCTCTCCACAGATAAACTGTCTCCTGCTCAGTGGTCAGCTCTGGGTTTCATCTTAGTGTCATCAGGAAAAGATCTGGATGTGTTTAACCTGAAGAAATACTCTGCTTCAGAGGAGGTTCTTCTGAGGCTGCTGCCAGTGGTTAAAGCCTCCAACAAAGCTCTGTAAGGACACAGAATGTTACTGTAGTTATTATTGATAAAAATCTGTCAATGATGAGATAAATATTGAGTCATGATTTATCAGTTTGTCTCCTCAATGTTGGCTGCAAGCAGATGATGAGTAAAAGAGAGACTGGCTCTCATAGGTGACAATTCATAATGCTACATGTTCAAGCAGTAGAAATTATTTTTCCTATTGAAGCCGACACTGGATTAACGCAGCTCATTATAAAAAATGTATCTTTTTCTTTCCAGCCTCCTTGATGGCTGCTGTACTGCAGTATTTTAAGACTGAAGGCCCAAGTATAGAATAAATCATTTCATAGTACATGTATCATAACTATGTGGACAATATATTTTTTCAACCTGTGTAAAAAGAAAATTGTTGACTGGAATAAAAAGCATAATTTGAAGTATTATTTAATATTTTCCTCCCTGTCTCCTCAGACTGAGTGTCTGTAACCTCTCAGAGAGAAGCTGTGAAGCTCTGTCCTCAGTTCTCAGCTCCCAGTCCTCCAGTCTCAGAGAACTGGACCTGAGTAACAACAACCTGCAGGATTCAGGAGTGAAGCTTCTCTCTGCTGGACTGAAGAGTCCAAACTGCAACCTGGAAACTCTCAGGTAAAATGTTCTCCATCCTGGTGAAACCAGATTTCTGTTTATTACATTTTATCAGTTTGAGCCCCACAGCCTGAATCTGATGACCAACTGCTGCTTTATTTATTCGTCTCTCTTTTATTTTACCAAAACTACCAGAACCACTTTGGGTCCAGACTTAGTTTGAGTGTTGGCTAAATGAAGCGTCACGAAGCATTTCGACCCAGAGCAAAAGTATTGATACTTTGTTGATACTGTGTTACAACAAAGTAACACAGTATTTCCAATTCAGTAAAAATCTCTCCTGCTGGAGATTGAAAGTCCCTACAGGCAACATAGTTAACGAACTGATTTGATGACCATGTCTATACATAAGATTCACGTAATTGTATTTTATTGTACATTTGCATTATTTCTTATCTTCAATTAAATTCAAAATATATTTATATTCTTTGATACAGTCAATAAATAATGTGAACATGAACCAAGTGATGAAATTGTAAGTGAACGTATTTGGAACTGAGGATGCCTGTGCACTGTTTTTTTTTCTCCACAAATTTTCAGTCAAAAAAATGTTTTTCCAAAATTTGAAATTTTGTCTATTACACTTTTTGACACAACTTCTCCTGCTGTAGAATAAATGAAGTAAACAATACATTTATGTGAAATAATTGATCAAAAGCAACTGAGTAATTTATAGAATGGCTGAATACCTGAGTTTATCCAGGTGGATCTGGGATTCATTTTCATGCCTTAGGTGAATTTATTGAAATAAGACAGTTCTGAATGTTTAAAATATATTTGGAGGTTCATTCAATGTTGTGATATTTATAAATGTAATTTTAATTGTGGTGATTCTGAAAGTGTGTTTTCCATGTGTTTAGTGACCTTTAGTGTCAGGTTGGTGTTTTCAGATCTTTTTAATTTAAATACTGGGTTAAATTTCCCTATATTTAATGTTTGGCTCTTTTCGGATTGTTTTTGGAGAGTATTTGTATCTATTTGTTTCTAATTTTTCCCACATAGGTTTGTCATACTTTTTTTCTCAAAGAAAAGTATCAGTTTGTTATACAATTCTTTTATTTAACAATTTGAGTCTTGTTCAAAAGAATATTTTTTGTGAGATGCTGCTCAGTTTTCCAACTCTGTAACCAACAGTTAAACATGTAAAGATGAAACTGTAGATTTGCTCTGCTTTGATTCAAGCTGCTGTTTTCCCTCAAACCAGCTCTGATGCTGATCCTCAAACTGAGCCTGATGCTGATCTTCAGCCCAGCCTTGATTCTCAGGCTTCATTGGACTCTTTCTGTTAAAACTGACATGGATTCATTTAGTTCATAGAGGAATTTCATATTTCTCTTGCCAGCCTCCTTGTTGCCTTTAGTTCAGTCCTTCATGGCTGGAGACCCAAATATAGACTGAACCAGTTCACAACAAAAGGCAACATGATTATATATAAAACACTTCATTAAATCAGTAAAGAGGAACATTGTTGACTGGAAAAAACACATTTTAATAAATTCTTTAATACCATATTTTCCTCCCTGTCTCCTCAGACTGAGTGACTGTAACCTCTCAGAGAGAAGCTGTGAAGCTCTGTCCTCAGTTCTCAGCTCCCAGTCCTCCAGTCTCAGAGAACTGGACCTGAGTAACAACAAGCTGCAGGATTCAGGAGTGAAGCTTCTCTCTGCTGGACTGAAGAGTCCAAACTGCAACCTGGAAACTCTCAGGTAAAATGTTCTCCATCCTGGTGAAACCAGATTTCTGTTTATTACATTTTATCAGTTTGAGCCCCACAGCCTGAATCTGATGACCAACTGCTGCTTTATTTATTCGTCTCTCTTTTATTTTACCAAAACTACCAGAACCACTTTGGGTCCAGACTTAGTTTGAGTGTTGGCTAAATGAAGCGTCACGAAGCATTTCGACCCAGAGCAAAAGTATTGATACTTTGTTGATACTGTGTTACAACAAAGTAACACAGTATTTCCAATTCAGTAAAAATCTCTCCTGCTGGAGATTGAAAGTCCCTACAGGCAACATAGTTAACGAACTGATTTGATGACCATGTCTATACATAAGATTCACGTAATTGTATTTTATTGTACATTTGCATTATTTCTTATCTTCAATTAAATTCAAAATATATTTATATTCTTTGATACAGTCAATAAATAATGTGAACATGAACCAAGTGATGAAATTGTAAGTGAACATATTTGGAACTGAGGATGCCTGTGCACTGTTTTTTTTTCTCCACAAATTTTCAGTCAAAAAAATGTTTTTCCAAAATTTGAAATTTTGTCTATTACACTTTTTGACACAACTTCTCCTGCTGTAGAATAAATGAAGTAAACAATACATTTATGTGAAATAATTGATCAAAAGCAACTGAGTAATTTATAGAATGGCTGAATACCTGAGTTTATCCAGGTGGATCTGGGATTCATTTTCATGCCTTAGGTGAATTTATTGAAATAAGACAGTTCTGAATGTTTAAAATATATTTGGAGGTTCATTCAATGTTGTGATATTTATAAATGTAATTTTAATTGTGGTGATTCTGAAAGTGTGTTTTCCATGTGTTTAGTGACCTTTAGTGTCAGGTTGGTGTTTTCAGATCTTTTTAATTTAAATACTGGGTTAAATTTCCCTATATTTAATGTTTGGCTCTTTTCAGATTGTTTTTGGAGAGTATTTGTATCTATTTGTTTCTAATTTTTCCCACATAGGTTTGTCATACTTTTTTTCTCAAAGAAAAGTATCAGTTTGTTATACAATTCTTTTATTTAACAATTTGAGTCTTGTTCAAAAGAATATTTTTTGTGAGATGCTGCTCAGTTTTCCAACTCTGTAACCAACAGTTAAACATGTAAAGATGAAACTGTAGATTTGCTCTGCTTTGATTCAAGCTGCTGTTTTCCCTCAAACCAGCTCTGATGCTGATCCTCAAACTGAGCCTGATGCTGATCTTCAGCCCAGCCTTGATTCTCAGGCTTCATTGGACTCTTTCTGTTAAAACTGACATGGATTCATTTAGTTCATAGAGGAATTTCATATTTCTCTTGCCAGCCTCCTTGTTGCCTTTAGTTCAGTCCTTCATGGCTGGAGACCCAAATATAGACTGAACCAGTTCACAACAAAAGGCAACATGATTATATATAAAACAGTTCATTAAATCAGTAAAGAGGAACATTGTTGACTGGAAAAAAGATATTTTTATGAATTGCTTAATAACATAATTTCCTCCTTGTCTCCTCAGACTGAGTGACTGTAACCTCTCAGAGAGAAGCTGTGAAGCTCTGTCCTCAGTTCTCAGCTCCCAGTCCTCCAGTCTCAGAGAACTGGACCTGAGTAACAACAACCTGCAGGATTCAGGAGTGAAGCTTCTCTCTGCTGGACTGAAGAGTCCAAACTGCAACCTGGAAACTCTCAGGTAACTCTGGGCCATCCATCCATCCATCCATCCATCCATCCATCCATCCATCCATCCATCCATCCATCCATCCGTCCGTCCATCCGTCCGTCCGTCCGTCCGTCCATCCATTCATCCATCTGTCCGTTCAGACCTTGGTTTCTACCTCAATATTCTCATTTTCTCATCATGTGATGAATTGTGTGTCTGCAGCTTATCAGGCTGTTTGGTCTCAGAGGAAGGCTGTGCTTCTCTGGCCTCAGCTCTGACCTCCAACCCCTCCCATCTGAAAGAGTTGGACCTGAGCTACAATCATCCAGGAGACTCAGGAGTGAAGCTGCTGTCGGCTGGACTGAAGGATCCACACTGGAGACTGGAAGCTCTCAGGTATGGAGGAACCTGCTGCAGGAGCAGAGAAGGTCTGATAGAGGAGGAAGAGGGAGAAATGTCTTTAGTCAGTCTGCTGGGAAACATTTAGTATGAAACTGAATATTTAGTTTGATAATTAAATATTTAGTTTACAGTCATGTCATTTATAAATGAATGATAACAATTTCAACCCATTTTATCTCTTATTACAGTTTAATAACTCAAATTACCTCTGGTAATTTTGGTTGTGTAACTTTTCAAACAGCAGCTCATTTAAACTATAAGAATTTTTCACATGGTTCTGAATGAAGCTGGGAAACCAACCCATCTACTGAACCACAATAACATGGTATTCAGAGCAGCAGGGGGCCAAATATAGCTCCATGTGGAACCAAGAGGTTGGAGAGAGAAAATCAGTTCAAACTGTTTCCTATCAGAGTTCAGTTTGTCTCTCTGTCTTCACAAACCAGGAGCATCATGGGCTGGGCGGGGCTTCCACTGATGATCTACTGAGGAAATACAAGAAGCTGATTGGCTGATGGACAGGAAGTTAAAATATGAAGATTAATAATATTATAAAGCAGATTTTATTGGTACTGAAGCAAATGTAGATTTTAGAATCAGTAGAAATATTTCAGTGAAAGGAAGATGAGCAACATCTAGAAAAGATTCTCTATGTTCAGAAAAACTAGTAGAGCAGGGCGTCTCAAACTCCTGTCCTCAAGGACTGATGTCCTGCAGTTTTTAGATGTGCCACAGGTACAAAACGCTGGACTGAAATGTCTTAATTTCCTCCTCCTTGTGTAGATCAGTTCTCCAGAGCCTTGCTAATGACCTAGTTATTATATTCAGGTGGTGCAGCAGAGCAACATGTAAAAGTTGCAGGACTGCGGCTCTCGAGGACTGGAGTTTGAGACCCTTGAAGTAGAGAAACTGATCTAGATTATGTAGCAATAGAGACAATAATAAATGAGCTGAAATTAACTGGAGATAATAATTATGAAAGTTAGATTAGAATCAGTTAATCCACATCAAATATTTAGATAATCCCAATGCAGATACAATGGGATGAAAACAGAAGACATGTAAATGAACAAACAGTAAAATAATACTTAGAGGAAACAAACTGATGATGTTTGAATGATGGAAGAGAAACAAGAACAGATGTTGATCCAAGAAATGGATCAGTCCTTGATTTAACACTATAGTGTCCAGGAAGATTTCAGATGATTGTGAAATGAGATTATTAGACAAATAATGTGGAGGCAGAGATTATTACCCAGTTTTCTGGAATATTCTCTTGACTAAGAACGGCTCACAAGAAAAATTAAAGAGTGGAGGGTCTTTAATGGAGCTAAAATATATTAATGAAAATATTGAGATTCTTCCTCAAACTGTCACATTATTCATCAAAGAGTCTGAGGAGTTCAGCATTTAGATTTCCATGATGATCCACTGATGGCAGAAAGACTTTAAAACCATGTTGGATGGAGCTTCAGACCAATCAGCACCAAGAAGCAAAGATGAGAAGAAAATGAGCTTCATGTTGGTCAGATGGATGTTTAAAGGAGGCGACGTCTGGAAAATAATCAAACATATAAATAAATCAGGAAAGAAATTAAATCCCTTGTTTTCCAGAAGGAGGAAATAAATCCAGTGAATGATGAGGAAAAAGCAGAAATGAGAGCAGAAACTGGTTCAGATCCAAAGTTCTGATAAATTTACTGAGAAAGATAAAAAGTCAAGATCAGCTCATCCAGAACTTCTGCAGTGGAGGGAGGATTACTTTCACAAGCCATTACTGCAGCTGCTGGATTCAGGATGCTGCTTCTTCTTCTTGGGCTCATTGTAAATGTGTGCAGCGCCACCTGGTGGTGCTGGTTGGTAGAGGAAGTGCTGAAAGGTTGGAGGTGTTTGTCAGAGGTGTGTGATGATGGAAGCCTCTCCCTGGTTTGTGAGTCTGAGCTCAGAGATCAAATCTTTGATTCTTGTTGAATCTTTGTTGAATGTGATGCAGCTTCTCCTTTTGAATGTTTGTATTTCTGGATATTACAGTGAGGCCACAGCAGGTTTTCAGCAGCAGGGCTGTTTAGTGTTTCATTCCTTCATCTGTGTGTGGGAGTGTGGATGGATCAGGTATCCAGGTGTTGATCAGAGTTTAGATTGATTGTATTTTAATGCTGATTATTAAATCAGGTGGAGCTTCCAGAAATGTTTCCTTAGTTTCCTGATGTCCTTTTAGGCTTCAGTGAGTTTCTTCAGGTTGTTACTGAGGGATTTCCTTTCTCCTCTCTGTTGGAGCTTTTCCTGTGTTTGGAGAAATGAGTTGTGCTGCAGCAGCACCAACTGTCCTTCCTACATCCACTGCAGTTTGCAATCCAGATGTTGGACTGTTCCTGTCTCAGTGGAGGACAATGTGTGTCTGAGAGACATGTAATGTCCATGTTTGCTGCTGAAAGAGACTGATGGTCTGACCCCCCTCCTCCTTTCAGGATGAAGCCTGCTGGAGGCCGATTCTTGACTCCAGGTCTGAGGAAATGTAAGTGTGTTTTTCATCTGATTCATGACAACAAAGCAGCTCACATTCAACCATCTTCAAACTGTCACATCACTCATTCAGGAGTCAAAGTGTCAATAAATGATCAATAACTGCAGCTGGATTGTGTTTGTTCTCCATCAGATTCCTGTCAACTCACCATCGACACAAACACAGTGAGCAGAAAACTCAAACTATCTGAAGACAACAGGAAGGTGACACGTGTGGAGAAGCTTCAGTCATATTCTGATCATCCAGACAGATTTGATGCTTTTCAGCTGCTGTGTAGAACTGGTCTGACTGGTCGCTGTTACTGGGAGGTTGAGTGGAGAGGAGAAGTTGATATATCAGTGAGTTACAGAAGAATCAAGAGGAAAGGAGACAGTATAGACTGTTTTTTGGACATAATGATCATTCCTGGAGTCTGATCTGTTCTGATCGTCATGGTTACTCTGTCTGTCACAATAACATAGAAACTGGTCTCTCCTCCTCCTCTGACTCTAACAGAGTATCAGTGTATGTGGACTGTCCTGCTGGCATTCTGTCCTTCTACAGAGTCTCCTCTGACTCACTGATCCTCCTCCACACCTTCAACACCACATTCACTGAACCTCTGATTCCTGGATTTGGGTTCTTATGGTTCAGTTCTGGTTCTTCAGTGTTTCTGAGCTGATTTGAATCTAAAGAGTCTAAAGTTTTTCCTCCTGTCAGAGAAACTCTCTCACTGTTGAACAGATAGTTCAGTCTCTACAATCTATTTCTTGAGAAAACTCCAACAAGATTCCTTGGAAATTTCTTCTTCTTCCAGTCCTTTAAAGATGGAAGCTGGGATTATTCCAGGTTGTTTTTCTGTTTCCAGTCAAAGATTATTTTAATTTAATGCAGTTTTTCTCTATGTTCTTTAATCCATCTTGAATTAAAATGTTAAATGATCCTTTTGTATATTTGCTGCAGTTAAACTTCATGTATTTAGTGAACAATAAAAACTTTTTCTTCTATATTTTATTCATTTGCTTTTCTTTCTGTTCTGTTTCTGTTTAAATGTCAGTAACAGATTTTTTAAAATCTCAACTCTGACTTTCATAAATAACTTATTTACAGTAAAATATTCCCATCTTGAAACCAGTTGATGAAGGTCTGATGATGATGCTTTGATTAAATAAAATGGAGAAAATCTTAATATTTTCTGTTTCATTCAGAACGTCAACCTGGAAAACTAAAAATCTGAAATCAGTTTCTTGCTTATTTTATTTGGAGGAAGTACAGCAGCTTTACAAAAAATCTCAAACTCAGTCAGAAAGGATGGAAATTATCTATAAACATTTATTTTCAAGTCTGGAAAAAATTTTAGTAGGTTTAAGGTCTAGACTTTGACTAGGCTTTTCCAATCCATGACTATGTTTTGATGTAAAACAAAAAAAAAAACTTTTTATAACACAATCAAAATCGTCAAGTTTCAAACAAAGTGTTTCTTATTAACTATGAACTAATCTGCAGTACTTTAATTTGGGGAAAAAAAATTAACTGTAATTAACTGTAAAAAAAAAAAAAATCGGATTTGGCCAATTGTAACAAAAAAATATTTATTTTGCTTCTTTTATTTTTGGCTTTTCCTCATCAATCATTCAAATGTTTTTACACAACAGAAAAACATTCATCATGTTTCAAATCAGATAATCAAGTTTTATAAATTTGCTTACAATACATTTAAATTCAGTTTTTTAGATTAATATGAAGAAATTAAATGAGAAATTTAATCCTTGTTTAGAGAGAAAACTCAATGAATTAACAAAATCTGAGGATTTGCATGATTAAGTAACAAGACGAAAAGTAATTTTTAATATATAAACTTAAATCCAAGAAAAGCACAAAACCAAAAATATGAATATAAAAGATTTAATAATAAAGGACTAAAATGTTTCCTGTGTTTATCAGAGTTTAATAAATGAGTCAGAAGCTTATTGGGGTGCAGAAAATTAATTTAATTTTGAGTAAAAATCAAAGAATGAATCTGAAGTTGCATTTTTCTTTTGTAACATTTTGAATAGTTTAATAATTTTGCTTAATCTGCATCAACTACGTGAAAGAATATATTACAGATATAAAGCATTTTGTTACAATCTAACAATCAATATTCCCTTCAAGAAATATTATCTGAGAAATATTATCAGATCATCTGGGACTTTTTGACACAAAATATTTTTCTTCTGAGAATGAAAAACTAAATCAAGCTGGAGCATCAGTTTAGGTGTTAAAATGCTTCATGTTTTAAATCTCTGATTTTCCTCCACATTTTTTCCTGCTGTTGGGTTTTAATAACTTTAGCAAAACGTTTCAGGAAGCAGAACGGAGCAGAAAGCTGAGAGAAGTGGAGGCAGCGTGGAGCCGCTTGGTGGCAAATAAAAAGAGAAACCCAATAAAAGCCACCAAGAAAAGAGTTTCCTCTAATGAAACTTTAATGTTTTATTCACAGCAGCTTCAGTCTGCAGTCAGAGGCAGCGAAACAGCAGATTAATTATCAAAACATTTTTGTCTTCTTTCTTTCTGTCTGCTGTATGTAGAAATATTTCCATGTAAATTGGATCAATATTTCTGAATTTATTCAAGCAAATTTTCAACTTTTCAAAATCGGATGTCTTCTTGTTTTTTTAAAAGAAAAAAGTAAATTGATCGAAATTTACTTTTAAAAATTTATTTTACAGAAGACAAAAGTGAAATCACACAACCACTAAAATCTAACACCTCTCCATTGTTTACGTTTCACTCAGTGTCTTCGTCTGAAAATTTCATATCGTTTCCTTCAGTGATTCTTGGTGCAGCGCCCCCACAGGCCAGGAGGGGAACATCTTACTCAAACAGTTTGATTGGTTTGACTCAGAGCAGAGAGAAAATGTAATAAATGTTCCAGTGTTGGTCAGTAGCAGAGAGTTAATATGAAACAGTGGAAATGAAAAAACATTTGCTGAATAATGTAGTTACCCTCGTCTACTTCCTGTTTAATACAGCGACTCTAATCACA
>NW_026562446.1:1955000-2049909 GCF_027474105.1 Poeciliopsis prolifica
TAAAACAGTCATGGTCTGTCAGGCAACTAATATTTGACTCCCAGTCTGTTCAAGTTCAACTTTCTAGATGATGGATTTTATTTTCTGACATTTTAAGGTCAAAATCTTGCTGCAACCAAAACAACAGTTTATTAATTTAATTTACAAACATTTCATACAACTCAAAAGGGAATAGACAATGCACTCTCAGGTTATCTGTGTTTCATTTTTTAGTGATTTGAAACATTTAAATGCAGAAACAAAGCAGCTGCAGCTCCAGACCTGGAAAGGCAAAACTGAGCAACATGCAGAAACAGAGACATATTCATAACAACGTGATGATTGTTGTTTCCATGCCATGAACTGTTCCAGAGCAAGAAATAAACTCTTCATAAAGAAACCAAAGGAAAACAAATCAGATTTGTATTATTATATATGTTATTAAAGCTCTTTAACTGGCTGCTGCATAAAAATATACAAGCTCAAAATTAAAACTGAGGCCAAACTGTAAAGTTGTGGGTTGGAAAACAAACAGAGCCGATGGTGGAGCTGCTGCTCTGACACCCCATGCGGCGCGTGTCTCTCCAGGCGTAAACAGGCCGGCTGAGTCGTCTGTGAATCACTGACACAACGGCAAACAGAAAGCTGGAGAACGAGGAAACAGCTGCAGGCTGGAGAACGAGGAATCAGCTGCAGGCCGCTAACCCAGAGCTGGTGGGTCAGCCAGGAGGCGATGAGGATGATGAGGATGATGAGGATGATGAGGATGCGTCAAATACAAGACATGTTCATTTGCACAAAGTCATTTTTATATAATGTCTATCAAACTTTCTTTCATGGTTCAGAAAGAAGAGCCGCAGCTTCAGTAGCAAAATTATCTTCATGCAGGACGAAGCACCATCTCATGCTGCAAGGAATATCACTGTGTAGAAGTAATTACATTTTATTAAACAGATTCATAATTTGAGAGAACAGACTTCAGGTCAGTGAAGGTGAAGAAACCAGCCTCCCTGCAGAATGAATCTATGATGTCAGCATATTAGCTGAGCTGCTTTTGCCATTGCAGTCTCCTGCTCTGCATTCACCCCAGTAAAAAGCTCATCTAAATCCTCACACAGGCCAGTTTTTAGTGCAGATATTACTATAAGCCGTTTTATTGCATATTAATGAATTAGAGGAGTTGGGGATTCCCTTGTAAATAAATTTAGGAGGAAAACCGACGAGAAATTAAAGATGTGTGAGACGTTTTTACAAGGGGTGAGTTCATGATGCAAGAGTTCATAATTAAGTTTTAAAAGACGGGGAAAAAATCTCCAATTGTTTATCTTTGTGAGGTTTAGTGGTGCAGCGTGTCACCAACCCGGCGGGTCGGGGAAAAGTTTCCATCCTTTCTGCCTGGAATCCCTGACTCTCCCAAAATGAGCTAAACATGTTTACTGAGCACAAAACCCTGCTTACCTGTTTTCATTTCATTTGGAAAGTGTGAATAAAAACGCGATGGATCCATGAATAGTCTGAACGCCGTCATGGTTCCTCGGGTCTAAATGTGTGACTGAGGTACCGGGTTTAGATGGTGGGTTGTGTTCTGAATCTGGAAAAACCTGCAGGATATTTTCAGAATGCATCACAACAAACAGAAAAACGAGGCAGAAATATGAGCAACTGACAGCAGACTGAGAACAACAGGCAGAGGAAGAGGAGGAGGAGGAAGATCACTCACTGAAGGCAGAAAATTTAAAGCTACAGTTCAGATTTACAGAAACTCATCATGGATATGAATGTAAGGATTTCATTTTATATGTAAGGGATGTTGTTTGTAAAGTTACAGTCAAGATAATTATTAACCTGTCAGGTTTCATTTTTCAAAGTCATATATTGTCATGTTATTTGTTTAAGTGTCACATTTTTAAACTGACTATTTATTTGACGAACTAAATATTTAGTTAAGCAGCTCAGACCTAAACATTTGGCCAACATGTAATTTGTCTTGCTGATAATGAGAAGTGGACTACCAGAATAAAAGCTGGGTAGTTTGAACCGTTTTAAAGCCAAAGGATGAAATAATGAAAATAGAACAACAAATGAAACTAAATGATAAAGTATCATAACACACATACAAACCTGGGACCTTTTGCTGCAGCGCAGCAATGCTAAAAACAATGCTACCAGCAACGCTACCAACAACGCTACCAGCAATGCTACTGACAACGCTACCAACAATGTTACCAGCAATGCTACCAGCAATGCTACCAGCAATGCTACCAACAATGCTACAACAATGCTACCAGCAATGCTACCAACAACGCTACCAGCAATGCTACCAACAATGCTACCAACAATGCTACAACAAAGCTACCAACAATGCTACAACAAAGCTACCAACAATGCTACAACAATGTTACCAGCAATGCTACAACAATGCTACCAACAATGCTACCAATAACGCTACCAGCAATGCTACTACCAACGCTACCAACAATGTTACCAGCAATGCTACCAGCAATGCTACCAACAACGCTACCAGCAACGCTACCAACAATGCTACAACAATGTTACCAGCAATGCTACCAACAACGCTACCAGCAATGCTACCAACAATGCTACAACAATGCTACCAGCAATGCTACCAACAACGCTACCAGCAATGCTACCAACAATGCTACAACAATGTTACCAGCAATGCTACCAACAACGCTACCAGCAATGCTACCAACAATGCTACAACAATGCTACCAGCAATGCTACCAACAATGCTACCAACAACGCTACCAACAACGCTACCAGCAATGCTACCAACAACGCTACCAACAATGCTACCAACAACGCTACCAGCAATGCTACCAACAACGCTACCAACAATGCTACCAACAACGCTACCAGCAATGCTACCAACAATGCTACAACAATGTTACCAGCAATGCTACCAACAACGCTACCAGCAATGCTACCAACAAAGCTACAACAATGTTACCAGCAATGCTACCAGCAATGCTACCAACAACGCTACCAACAACGCTACCAGCAATGCTACCAACAACGCTACCAACAACGCTACCAATAACGCTACCAGCAATGCTACTACCAACGCTACCAACAATGTTACCAGCAATGCTACCAGCAATGCTACCAACAACGCTACCAGCAACGCTACCAACAATGCTACAACAATGTTACCAGCAATGCTACCAACAACGCTACCAGCAATGCTACCAACAATGCTACAACAATGCTACCAGCAATGCTACCAACAACGCTACCAGCAATGCTACCAACAATGCTACAACAATGTTACCAGCAATGCTACCAACAAAGCTACCAGCAATGCTACCAACAATGCTACCAACAATGCTACCAACAATGCTACCAACAACGCTACCAGCAATGCTACCAACAATGCTACAACAATGCTACCAACAATGCTACAACAATGTTACCAGCAATGCTACCAGCAACGCTACCAACAATGCTACCAGCAAGCTACCAGCAATGCTACCAACAACGCTAACAGCAATGCTACCAACAACGTTACCAACAGTGCTACAACAATGCTAACAGCAATGCTACCAACAATGCTACCAACAATGCTACCAGCAACGCTACCAACAATGCTACCAGCAAGCTACCAGCAATGCTACCAACAACGCTAACAGCAATGCTACCAACAACGCTACCAACAGTGCTACAACAATGCTAGCAGCAATGCTACCAACAAAGCTACCAGCAATGCTATAACAATGCTACCAACAATGCTACCAACAATGCTACCAACAATGCTACCAACAACGCTACCAACAGTGCTACAACAATGCTAACAGCAATGCTACCATCAATGCTCCCAGCAACGCTACCAACAAATCTACCAGTAATGCTACCAACAATGCTACCAGCAATGCTAGAACAACGCTACCAGCAATGCTAGAACAATGCTACCAACAAAATCAAAAAATCAAATCAAATTTTATTTTATAGCACATTTCAGCAGCAAGGCATTTCAAAGTGCTTTACATCATAAACACAGGAACACAAAGTCATGCAACATAGACAATACATTGTTACATATTACATTTCAAATAAAGTTCTAAACAGGTGTGTTTCAGTTGCGATTTAAAGGAAGTCAGGGTTTCTGCTGTTTTACAGTTTTCTGGAAGTTTGTTCCAAACTTTTGGTGCATAGATGCTGAAAGCTGCTTCTCCTGTCTTGGTTCTGGTTCTGGGGATGAATGCTACCAACAACACTACCTACAATACTAACATGCAGCAAGTGCTTTTGGAAAGTCATTGACCTCATTAATCATTCCTTATAATAATTAATGTGTAATAAAGTGATATTTATGCTAATAGGTGAAATGTTTGAGCTCCAGGAGCTCTGGTCGTTTTGCACTCGCTGCTGTTCCTGAACAAACATTAACACAGCAGTAATAAAACACGATGCCGACTTCTTGAAATGGAGCCAGGTTGCGTTGACCGCAGACAGAAACTAACCTCAAGATACACACAGACAATTGCCTAGTCAAATCACGGCCTCTCTATTGTCTTCACCCCTCAGTTTGTTCATAGCCTCCAAACCTGCTGATTGTACGAAGGGGTTTTTCCCGACAGTTGGGAATTCAGTTTATGTTGCGGGTCGGAGGACAATGGACGGGAACCCGAGGCTAGCGTAGCATGTCCCACAATGAGACTGTATAGCTCACCACAGTGAAACTGTGTCTGTTCTGCCAGGTTAATTTAGGCCACAGAGACGATCATATGCAGCCGAAGCAGAGAGGCTTGTTGAAATAATGTTTACCATGTGAGGTTTTATATTGCATACATGGTTTTTACTGTAAGTAAAGCCTGAGTTTGGTTTTGTTGGATCTTCAGGATCAAAGAAGTTCTTAAAAAGACGTTTTCATGAGACTAAAGTTGTTTCTCATGAGGTATCGTCATGATTAGAGGAAGCTTGAAGCCCATTAAAGGTAAAAGTGTTCATGTTTTTGCCTTTTCATTTCCTTCCTCATCTTTACACCTTCCTACCTCATCTCTGACGACAAACTGTCTGGTCTGATCAGAGTGTGACCACAACATGACCACAGGGTCGGACAAAAATAGCCCACATGGCTCCACCTTCCGACAAATATAGTTTAGAGAACCCACAGCAAAGAAGGCAGGGGAGGACGAGGCCGGTTCCTCAATCTGCTGCAGCTCAAGACAGAAAAACAGAAAGAAAAGAGCATTCTGGGAAACCAGATGAAAACTCAGCAGCAGCAGCAGGACATACTTTGTCTTATAGAGCAGGACATCCAGGGAAGGAGGGGCTGCATTTCCACCACACAAAACTTTGATTATAACAAGAAGACACTAATTTGCACTTGTGTTGTTTCTTAAATAAGTAACACACCAAATAATTTATTTTAAAAAATTTAAAAAAACATCATCATCCAACCACTTACTGTTGTTTTTTTGTCGTCTCCACCAGTAGTAACATCCAGTTGTTGATCACAGACTCATGTGAGTTTTGCAATATTCACTAATACAGTTGAAAAATCACCTCAGCTGGAACAAAAACCTTTTTTAAACTGCCAAGTTTCCATTAAGCAAATTTATTTTTATAACTCCAATGTGTGGACTTATATGGTCAACGAAAACACAACTAATGTCAGTGTCACATTAATTCATCCAGCAACACAAGTCAAACACAAACAGCAGTGAGTAAAAATAAATATCCAGAGTGACTCAGACTACAGGAAATGATTTGTCACCTCTGGATGTAAGTTTAGATCTCAGAGTTTAAAGCTTGAGTTTTAAACTAACCCACACACTTCTACATAAATAACTAATGACTGAAACTGTCTGGTAAACTGGCCAACAATCATTGTTTGTCATACGTACAAGAGAAATTTCTTCACTTCACAGCAGTTTTGAAAAAGCTGAGCTAGTTTGCATTGATGAGCAGAAACCAAAGTAAAGCAACCAGAGAACTGAGCTGATGATGTGATGATGCATCAACTCCTGACTGAGCAGGAGGATAAATGAAGGCAAAGGTTTTGAACTGCCAACCTCAGAGGTTTGAACCCAAACCAAGCAACCGCAGAACAAACCATCCTGCAGGCGCGGCCTGAACGGTTCCCCCTGAGGGTCGTTTAACTGCAGCAAAGTCATTTAAAGGAAACGTTTTATGCAAAATTCACATTTTTTTGTGTTTCCTTTTGGGTCTCAACTGTTTCTAAAAACATCCCAAATACTTATTTTGTCCAAAACTTAATTACTTTTTAGTGTCTGGAAGATTAGCTGTTTCAAAAACATCCAAAATGTAACGTCACAAATCAGAAGACACTGTGCTGTTACCGAGCAACGCCAGTCAACCCTCACGCAAAAATACTTTATTAAAAAGCTGAAGTTTTATTTCCAAATTAGCTCATTTCTGTTGAGTAAATGTATTTTTGCAGCTCCAGTTTGTGCAAACATTTGGTCGATGGAAACAGATCCAGCAGAGTTCAACTCGATAACTAGCAACCCCAGCAGAGTTCCAGCACATTTGATCAGCTGGTTTTACCACTGTATGCTTTGTGCAATGGCTGTTGGAAAAGACAAATGTTGTTTGTTGTTGATTTAACATCCAGAGCCACTGTTTGCATCCTGGTTGTTTGTCCAGGGTGAAAAACAGATTTAATTCTGTTATTATGTTGATTTAATTCGATATATTATGTTGCTAGGTAGCATTAGCACTAGCTTCTGCTAAATAGCACATCTAACATTTTAGTTAGTGGTCACTGAAAAGTCATCCAGCACTTAAAAGTCTTCAATGTGACCAAGTTATAAAGTGAAACCACAATAATTTACTTTAATTTTAGATCAAATTCTAATAAAATACACTGAAGTTTGTGGTTTTAAGATATTAAATGTGAAATCATTTCAAGGACTTTTTGTTCTTTTGCAAGTGGACTGTGTTTCTCTTCTTTTTCCAAACCTTTCAGTGTTTTTTTTAATACCTTAGGACATTAAAAAAAACACACATAGCCTCCATGTATTGTGTCTTTGTGCAGAGATCTGCACCATTCCTGCAGAACTCTCCGGTTCAGACGACCCGGTTCAGAATTACAGGTCTGAGATCTGCAGCATGAGGAGCTTCCTGTCTGTCAAACACTCCCTAACAAACCTTTTCAGACATTCCTCTTCTAATTAAGCTGGAGTAGAACATGTTGGACGGTAAAAACGTTAAACTTCACCCACATGTGAAGCTCCACGTTGCACCTAATGACTGACGCATTACAGTCACTGAGCTGTTGGCTCCCATTTCAGACCAGAAATTATGTATTTTGTTGATGTTTCAGTCTGAGGGTGTAATTGTAGTATTTTTGGGTACAACTGGGGTGGAACTGGATTTGGGTTGGCATTAACTTCCCACGTAGTCAGATGGTGGTATTGTGCAACTTGTAGTGCAGCAACTGCTGAACTCTGCACTGGTTTAAGAGTTAGACACTAAACCGTACAGCAGTTAAACGATGCGCCTCACGCTGCTTTAATGGAGCCTCCTGGTCAATGTGTGTTAAATAAAACTTGAACAAAACTTTAAATATTTATCCTACATAAAGAAATAATATTACTGGTTTTATAGACTCAGTTTGTTTGTTACATTTTCAAAGCTGTTGATATTCAGCTAATGTCGGAAAAAGAGAATTTAGCAATTGTGTTGTTTCCATAAAATCTAAATCACACATGCAAAAGTTTGTTCACATGAAAAGTTGTTAAAAATCATGATGTGTTTCCATTCAACTCTATTCCACTGAGCAAATTTATTTTCATAATTCCAGTTTGCAGTTTTATGGTCAATGAAAACACAACGACTGTCTTCACAAACCAAACACTTTAAAAAACTTTTGTCTTTGGCTAAAGACCAGGAGCCATTTCTCCTGCTAGTGATAGGCTAGCATGTTTGTTTTGGTTGTTTTTACCCAGAATGCTCTGCGTTGTAGTCCACTTCCTGCTTTTGGAGCAGATCCCGTTCAAATAGGGATTCAAACTGCACCAGAGTTCACATCAACCGAATCCTGAACTCTTCAGTTTGGTTGAAGGGACCAGAGTTTGATTTTCATTCATCACTCAAAAATCAAACCAAACCTTCTGGATAAATGAACTGGAGTCGGATTAAAGTGGATTAAACATGGCTGAGTCATGCAGTCATTCTTCAATCTTTGTGTTTCTTCATGTTATTTATTTTGATGAATTCATTCAATCATTTATGTGTTCAATCAGCTTTGAGTACATAATTTAGTGAATTTAAAAGTTAATTATTATTATTTTCTACTTCAGTTTCTCTTGTGCAGCGGTGTACAGTTTGTCTCATCCAGTAAACCGGACCGGTCCAGACTGCAACAAACAGTTAGAAACCTCTAACAACTCTGCAGACCCCACACATTCTGGACACGTTTCCCCTCCAGGCGCCAGCAGAGTCAGTTTGGTTTCCATGCTGTGTCTCTGATGAACACCTTATAGTGGGAGACTGAATGAGAATCCCACATGCAGTTCATTAATGTGCGGCTCTGTTTGGTTCTGTTTACGAAGCAGAACCACATCACTGGGAGTCGAACCCAACAACTCCACAGACGATATTGCGAATCCTCAGCATGTGGAAAGCAGAAGCTGGAGGCTACAGGATGTGAAGATGATGAAGACGCCTGGAGAAACTGTAAACTCTGACTGTACACCAACACATTAATAAATCGGGTTTCTAGCCGTTTATATTTAGAACTGGAAGCTTTTTGTTTGGACCTGAGGTCGGCCCGGCTGCACCAGACGCTAAATGTTCCGTAAAACTGTTTGTGTTTTACAGAAGGTTAGAAAATAGGCCTGCGGTATTTTTAATGTCGTGGAAATGTTTAAATCTTATCAAGTCGTTAAAAGTGTTTTTGCTGTTATCACTGAAACTCTTTCCATTTTTAAATCTCTTTATTTTTCCTCCTTAGCGACGATAAAAGCAGCAGGCGGTTTCTGCGGCTGCTGGTTTTCAGACGCGTTTCACCAATTAGCAAACCAGATTTATTATTATTGTTAGTACGTTTCAGTCGTAAAAAAGGTTGTTTGGTCATTATAGAGGATTGGCTGCAGACATTTTTCTGATTCCTAACAAATTGTGTCTGAATTTCCAGCATGTTTTGTGACTGAGATACGAGGTCAACCAGATGCTGCTGTGCAGAAAAGAAACCGCAGAACAGGGAGCGGTCCATCATTTCTGTCCTGTTTGCATCATAGAACAACTTTTAATTGTGCAATTGACTGTTTATGTAATAAGTAGGGCATATTTGGTTTGCTTTATTAGTCATTTTCCTCTTTAAGGAAGCTGTAACTTGTGACTTTCAGGCCAATGATGAGCTCTGAAACCTGAAACAGTTCATTACGGTTTCACACTGGATTAGTAAACATTTTCTGAAGGATTTCAGATAAGATAAAGTTTAATCACAAATAAGATTATTCATATTTCAAATAGGAGAAGTGATCAAAGGGAATATTTTTTAGATAATTTGGTTGGGATTAGGTAAGTAAGGAAGTTGAACTTAATGAAAAAAATCCAAATAGAAACCAGGTTCAACTAAATCAGCATTTAGTTTATGTTCATTATTGTCCACTAATGATGAAGCTTTTACTAAAAGGTCTTTTCATGCAGCAGCAGATGATTTGTTCAGATTGAGTTAGACTAACATTATTATGTTAACTGAGCAGCTTTGTCTAATAAAGATCCAATATAATGAACATTTCTCTCAAGTTTGTAGTTCTCTGATTAAAATGGCCGAATAGGTCAGGATCAAAAAGCATTAAATCACATTTATGTTCTAAATTCATCTTTGATGCTCAGAAAACTGGATATTTGGATCAGAAACATGAAGATCCTCCATTAGGCTTCAAAGTGACAGAAAACTGTTAACTTATGAAACTAAGCTTATCAGATAAACACCCATTCAAACCTCTTTCATCAATGTTAAAAATATATTTTCCAAGCAAAATATCTTTTTTTAGCTCATAGATCCCAAACCCCGTTTCATCAACTCCAACCACCTTCCACCATGTTTAGACATTTATAGACTTTTTATGTTTTATTCCTTTATACTTTTCACTTTTTGGACTCATTTTAAGCCTTCCTTCAATAAAATGTTGCCCATCGGAGCCACATCAGGTCTGCGATGCCACACGTTGCTCTGGGCAGGAAACCTCCTCCCCTCATTCCTGGGATGCCTCTGGCGTTTCTCCTCACCGCAGAGTCTGAGGGTTTCAGCAGGCAGCTGGAGGGAAGACCTGCTGTTCATCTGCTGCCTGTTTTCAGCAGGAACGTTTCTTCATTTCGTCACTAAATCACCTTTATTACCGTCATAACGCTTGGATCTAAGAGTGACTCCAACGAAACAATCCAAACTCCAACATCTCATTCTGAAGGTGTGAGTGGGGCATGAATTGGATCATTTATGTTACAATAATTGTTTTACTTTTTTCTCCACTGTTTGTAACTGAAGGTGATGAAACTGAGTTAATTGGAGTTTGGTATTAATTCAGCTGAGACAAACAGCTGGACCCAATCAGGAGGCAAAGATACCATCCCAACCCGACCAATGGGTTCTGGAAACAAAATCATTTATATCATTGAGATGTTGTTCTGATCTCCACCCAGAGTTTTTAACACACTTTAACAGCCATCTTTGTGTATCTGAAGATTAATTTTTTTCCCCTTCCTTCCTGTAAACAGATCATTTTGGACAGAGAGAAAATATAGATGTGACTTTGAACAGAAGGTCCAATGTGACCCACATTGACTCAACATCCATTGTGACTCAACTGGGAGAAAACAAAAATCCCTTTACATTCACTTTAAGAAATATACAAAATTCTGGTCGTTAAAAATGTCAAAGTCCCAAATTTTTTGCTTTACAGAAACATGTTTGGCCATTTGCAGCCAGCGTGACCTTTGACCTTTGGCTGTCTGGGTTTTTTCCAGCTCTGCTGATGCGACGCAGGAATTCACGTCGAGTTCAAACGGTTTCTTCAAACAATTTAACGGGAACATATTATGTAACGTTTTACGAGTCCGAGCGATTAAATAAAAAAAAAAGAACAGCTGGTTTCTGATAATAAATCAATGTTTATTGGTGTCTGGAAAATGAGCCGATTTAAAAACCTCTGGAATTCAACCGGCAACCGCTCCCCGTTACCTAGCAACCCCGGCTGAATTCCACCCGTCACCTTAGCAACTAAACTGGAGCTCGTTTGGATTTAAAGAGACAGGAGGCCCTAAAACCTCAATGTGAAATGAAGTGAGAAACCCTCATCATCTGAGGATGATGTCCTAATGAACGTGTTTTCATTACGCATGAAAACATGAAAAAACATGAAAACATGAAAATATCTCCATGTTTTCATGTTTTTCAGCTGTTAAATGAACCAAAATGTGTCAACTTCTGCACAAGAAGCTCATTTTTAAAAAGATGGAGCCTTTGAGTTGCAATAAAGTCAGTCATGCCGTCCCTTGTTGCCGCGCTGATGTTTCCAGGAAGTGACCCTCCTCCACCAACGCCAGTCCAGGAAGTGCATGTCTGTCCAATCACAGCACAGGATATAAATACTGCAGAGTGTTGTGACGTCTTGTTTGTGACCCCGCATCTTTCGTAAAAAAGTCCCATCAGGAAATGATAAAAACTGGCACTTTTATTTTTCTGTTTTTAAAAACATGTTTGGCTTTAATCTGCCTGTTTCTGGTTTCATTGGTTTCTTTATATTCGGTTTGGACATGAAAACAAAGTCCTTTGATCTGCACCAACAGGAATGAAAGTAGTTTTTCTTTCCCGACTCTTTTGTCTGTTTTCCTGACCTTGGCTCAGTGTTGCAGCCTCAGGTCAGAGTCTGCAGTCATTTAGGTGTCCAGCAGATTAATGGTATTATTGTCAGTGAGAAACGGCGGCTTGTTGTTCTGGACAGTTCTCAGGCCACATGAGGCTCAAACGGTTTCATTCCTCTGCCTCCACGACCGCAGACCATCCAAACTCTGTTTATCAAATATTTAAAGATGCAGAATTCAGCCAGAAAAGATCCAAACTGTGGTGAGTTTCATCATCCTGTCAGGTGGAACAATAACAGAAAAGGTTTACAGCAGCTGCTGCTGTTATGATGAGCTGAGGGAAGGAAATGTGCTGAAAATCACATTTGGCTACAAATGAACCATTAATTTAAAAACTGACAGGTTGGATCTGAACTATTCATTGTATTTTCATCGCACTATTAGGTAGGAAATAAATATAAAACATCTGAAACTAGACGTTCAGATGTCGTCCAGAATTAAAAACCTAGCAGAATATTTAGCACAGAATCATATATTATAGCATAGCATATGATATAATACAGTCTGCTCTATTATAGCATAGCATACTGTTGTATAGCAGAATAACATAGCGTAGTATGTAATAACATAGCATTGTATAATACAGCATAGAATAGCGTAGCATAATATGGCATAGTATAGCATAGCATACAATAGCATAGCATACAATAGCATTACATTGTATAATATAGCCTGGGATAGCATAGCATAGTATTGCATTGAGTAGGATAGCATAATGTAGCATCATGTAGCATAATGTAGCATCATGTAGCTTCATGTAGCATCATGTAGCTTCATGTAGCATAGTGTAGCATCATGTAGCATAGTGTAGCATAACGTAGCATCATGTAGCATAGTGTAGCATTATGTAGCAAAATGTAGCATCATGTAGCATAGTGTAGCATTATGTAGCATCATGTAGCATCATGTAGCTACATCTAGCATCATGTAGCATACCATAATATACAGAACAGAAGTTTCTGATAGTAACTTTTGTTTGTTTAGAAGAAGTTAAAAACATTCCAGTTTTATAATCAATTAATCAAAGCGAATGCTTCAGAGTCCCAGCTCTGGTTAAAATAATCCACAAATTAATCTGTAGTTTAATTTAGTGATGAAGTGATGAATAATATTCTCTCTTATTTCTTATAACTAAATACTTTATATGTTTATGTACTCAATGCTTCTGGTTTCCTTACATGGAAAAGGTTTTGTTCTCATTTAAATAATAAACTGAACCATTGATTGATAATTAGGATTAACTAATGGATGCATTTTGTTTGTAAATAAACAGAAATGAATTAAGTGACATGAAATATGGTTTACAGGGGATAATTCATGTGGTGTGAAACAGTCAGAAAATGTTTTGGTTTGGTTTTATTAGTGTTGGTTCCTGTGAGGGGAACGTTGTGACGTTGCCTCTGTGAATCCAGAAATACATTAATGCACAACAGAGAGACGTGTGAGTCTGGAAAAGGCCTGATGAATGCGGTTTTCTCACTTTACTCTTTTTATGTCATATTCCACTGTCTGCTCCAACACATTTATAGCCTGGAAAGAGTGTGCGCTCTCCCGCGTGCTCCTGTGACGTCCGGCCCGCGTCTCCACGTCCCCAGCGGCCCGCGCAGCGCGGACGGCCTTTTAAAATCACCAAACGTCATCAACCGGCTTTTTATTAAAATCCAGACGCTTTTATGAAGACGCAAATATCCAGAGGTTTCTCTTAAACTGTGCAGCTCCACACACAACGCGGCATGAGGAAAATAACAGCAGGGACACGTGGTCTTCATCTGGACACGCAGGACGATTTGTTCCAGCTGATCGCTGTTAGATCGGGGTGTCCAAAATGCGGCCGGGGGGCCATGTGTGGGCCTTGGATTCATTTTGTGTGGTCCGAACACTTGTAGCTGTTTTTTTAGGGATGATATTTTCCGTGCCAAGTTTATATCTACTTAAATGGAAAATGTGATGAAACACTGTACGGGAAAAGTCTCTAATTCTTATATAAATATGGATTTTTCCATTTACAGACGTATTTTCAGAGGTTTTTTTAACAGTGTGCAACATAAAGAGGTTTTCTGCAGTTAGTCTTTTATTATTTTTTTATTTTATATGGACCACAAGCATATTTCAAGTTTTTATTAAAAAACATTCTTATTTCCATTGCTGGGAATAAATTACTGTGTTATATGGAAAACAATAAGTATCAAAAGTTAAATTGCTTTAAGCAATAAAGTAAAATATTCCTTTCAAGCATGTTCTCAGTTTGAGGAATCTGGTTTGGACTTCACTGCATTAATATATTGTAAAATGAATGTAATGTAAACTGTTTATTAATAAATAAAAGTTAAACTGGTAAATCTAAACCAGCAAAAAGAATCAAAAGCAATAAAAACATTGGAAAATATACAGGATTCATGTATTTATTAGCTTTTCTTAATCCCTGTGTCAGAGCTACAGAAACAGCAACACCAGCAATTTATTATTTTAATGACGTTAAATGAAAATATTTTGTTGGTGTTTGTCTCAGATTGAATCATCCAAACTAAAAATGACTCAAGTCTCACAGGACTTTAGTTGTTCTGACTTGCCTGCTGTAGGTAAGATACTGACTGCTCACAACAGCTCTGCTTTTCAAAATAAAAACCCACAAGTAGGAGCGGAAGACACTCCCTGGACATGTCTTCAGTCCATGGGTGAGACAAACAGTCCCAAATGTTTACTGCAATGGTTCAATGTTGCATTTTAACACGTTTTATTGCTGCTCACAGTTCAGATGGATTCACATCAAACTCAGGAGATATGAAGACTTTACGGTTGAATCCAGACAGATGAGCATTCTTCACATTCTCTTCAAATTCTTATTTACGTTCAGTGAGACGACGGGATCATTAAATATGATTTGTGAAAGTTTCAAACCTGTTATTACGATAAAACGTCTGCAGAGTTAAAGGCAGACATGACAGTTCAGGTGCATCTATACATTATACAGGATTACATAACGTCGATTGCAAAGTTTATATCACTTAAACAAACGAAAAACAGCAATAAATATGATTTGTTTTTCATCTTTGATTCTTTGCTTTGTTTTTAGAAACACAAAAATATGATTTTTTTTTACATCTTCTGCATCTAATCACATTGTTTCCCATTAGTAACTATTATTATTTATTTGACTGGGTTGTCAGTGAACAACATAAAAAGTAAAGCGAAGGTTTAAATCAGCCTCACATTTTGATGTTTAAATATAAATTAACTCTATGAAACTATGAAATTTTCTCATCAAGGTAACTTCTGGTTCCCAGCATCACTGGTTGCTACTCAACTCCATATGTTTGTTTTGTCCATTTATGAAAAATATGTCATTAAAAATGCATATCTATGCCGTGCCAGCAGGTGGCGACACCTTCAGCACTGACAACATCAAAATTCAAAAGAAGATGATTGTGAGCCTGGCTAAAGCAGTGCTGGGCTGAACTTCATATTTTCTGACACTATTTAGCCTTTTCTCCCAGTAATTAATTTCCTATTTAAAAAGATTTTGCAAAATATTATATATTATAAGGAGAGAATCAGCTGCTATCAGCAGTTGAGACACTTGCTAGCTTTGAAAACAGTTAGCACACTTAGCTTCCGTTACATTAATTTGTTTGCATGAGTGCTAATTTAGCCAGAGCTAAATTACCTGGCTGTTTTGTGAACTTTCAGTTGAATAAAGTTTACCAGAAAAGTTGAAGACCTGATTGGTTGACGCAGCGGCAGGAAACCGAAGCGTCGCTATTGGCTGACTGCGCGTCATGTGACGAGACGTGATTGGTCTGTGTTTCAGCTTTGATGCTTTAGCTTCAGCTAATGCTAAATGCCATGTTGGTTTAACAAATTAGCATTATAATTAGTGCTTTAGCTTTAGCACAGCTAACCTTCTGCTGCTGGTTGTTGTAAATATTCATGTTAAGCTAAGCTTTCTAGACGTTATCACCATGATAACAATAACCTCACCTGCAGATGATAAATAGACATTAAATTTAGACCACAGTTTGTGTGTCCTGGTTTTGTTTTTTCTAATAAAAGCTGGTTATTCTATAAAAACCTTATGAGATTATTTATTAATTATTAAGTTATGCAACAGGGAAGAAGCATAACACTGGAAAAAATCATAACAGCACTAAAAAATAGAAAAAATAATAAGAAGTAATGTTTATAATTGAGACAAATTAGTCTGGTTTCGTAGACAAATTCCTAATTTAGTAGAAAGACCTCAGACAGATGTTGTTCTTCTGTCTGTCAGGAAGCAGATTCACTGTCATGCCACCTCCATCCATACGCTGCTGGTTTTCCCCTCCGCTTGTCCGAACATGAGCTTAAATTAACTCACGCAGCATCAGCATGAGAGCGCAGAACCAAACAGCAACCTTTCACATGTTGGAGCTTCGCAGCATGCATGTATGTGTGTGTCTGCAGGCGCACCACCAACCACAGGAAGAGTGGGAGAAGAGGAGAGAGGAGCGGTTAACCTCATGACATCACAACCTCTGCTCTGATTGGCTGCTCCTGCGAGGTTCAAGGGTTTAAAAGCCAACCAGGAGCCTGGATTCGGCAGTAGCACCAGAAAAGACCAGGAGATAAAGACTGAACTCACCTGCTGATATTCTGCTGTTTACTGCAACCAAGGTCAGGATCAACGCATGATTATTTTTCAGCTTTATTGTTCTGAGAAGATGCTTTTACTTATTATGTGAAAAATAGATAAACTATGATATGTGAGGCTTGTTTTAAGTGCAGAACCTAAATGTTTACTGCAGGTATTAAAATGTAGTTTTATGTCAGGTTTAAATGAAGAACAATCTATTCTCAGCTCTATTTTCTTTTTGACATTAGAATTGGAAAGAATTTCAGATTTCAAGTTTTCACAACAGGAATGTTTTTTTTTTGTTTTTGGCTTTAAAGTTTGTTTTTAAGGTTTGGTCTTGCAACAACTTAAAAATATCTTTAAAATGTTAATGTTCTGCAAACCAGTAAATGTAAAACAAGTCAAATCAACCAGTTTTCTCTGAGTGTGAAGGCAACTTTATCTAGAATAAATCAATTTGTAATCACTTCCGGATGTATTGAAACTCAGATTTACATTATGAAGCAATGAAAAACAAAAGCATCTAATATGAATTTGGTTTTGCACATTATACTTTATTTCCAATTAACATTTCAGATGTTTAGAACCAACATTAAAGGAGCTAATTAATGTTTTTAGTTTTGATTGATTAACTTTCTTTTTATTTTTTTTAGTTTTAGGAAAATATCTAATGATTAATTAATCTAATGATGTCAATAATGCTATTTGATATCATTAAAAGATTGTTTGCAGTTTGCAGTAGAAGTATTATTTTCTAAATTTTCCACAGTTTTTTTGTTGAACTTATTATTTAAAATAAAATACTTCTTAAGTTTAATCTTTCCAATCTTTCTTTGTGGGTTTTATCTTAACGATATAATAAGACAAAAGAAAAATTTAAAAAAGGACTGAGAAATCTTCTCTGGTTCTCTAAACATATATTTATCAGTTAGCAGGCATGTTTAGCTGCTAGCTTGAAATGTAGCATAAGTCTCTCTTATGTTTTATTTCAGCTCAATAACAATCATAGTTATTATAGAAATCACAACTAAAATAATAGTTTCCCTCAATTTTTTCTTTTTAACGTAAAGCTATTTCTAGCCATTAGCATTGAAATGTATCTGTTAGCTTCCAAGACAAAAATGTTTTCATACCTTATAGGTTTAATTACAGCTTAATTATCTTCATAGCTAAACGTATGGTAGCTTAGGAATCATTAACAAAATATCAAGCATGTCTCACTAAACTGATAGCCGTTAGCATTAAAAGTATTTCACCTGCTAGCATCCAGGATTTACATTTTTTATTATATTCTAGGTTGGGTTATAGCACAACTAGCTTCATAACTATCTAACTTAGAAAATGTTGTGCTAATTTTTTCCATTTAATTCACAGCTATGCTAAGCTATGCTAATCAGCTAGCTTTAACTTCAGCTAGTTGACTAGCAGCAGACCTCCAAATTTGGCAATTTTTGTTTTAATCATCAATGTATCACATTTTTTCTCATCTAACATAAAATATTAACTTGTTTTGGTAAATAAAATGTTAAATATGGACCAGAAATGTCTTTGACGTCGGAACAACAGTTAGCTAGCTTTCTGTCACGCCGAAAATCCATTCTGAAAACAAGACTTCGTTTTCAATCGATTCAACTCCAGATGTCCTCATCCTCAAGGTCAAACGCTCAAGACAAAGATAGACATTTAAAAATATCTACGTATGTCGTCCTATGGGCGTCTATGGAGCTCCGGCTGCGCTGCGGCTTTCCAGTTATAACCCAGTAAATACACGCTACGAGAGGAGTCCATCATTAAAACATAGAAGCAGGCATTCAGGCTGATCCTCCCACAAGGAAACTAGTTGCAGTGATTGAATGTCAAAGTCTTTAGCCGGTGTCCAACAAATTCACCACACGCTGTGGGTTAGAGGTAACGACGACCTCCAGCTAAAAATGGATTTATTCTTTTCTCTTCATCCTTAAACCTCCTGCACGTTTACTGGGGAGAGATTGAGTGAAAGAAAACAGTTCAGAGATTGACTAGTTCTCAGTAATCTGCTTTAATCTGGACGATTTCCAGACATTCTAGTTTCTTATCTTTTGGACCCGATTCAACATAAAAACTGGTGTCTCAGAGTTTATGAAACCACGCTCCCTGATGACAGAGAAAATGCTCAAGAGTTTTAATTCGGGGACTCATAACTCCTCCTTTTGGTCTCTAATTAAGACTTTAATGACTTCCTGTGACATACCAGGACTAGTTAACGGCCATGTGACCCGGAAGCCTCCGGTTTTAGGAAGGACTCTCCAGTGAGCTGATGTTAAGTTTGACATGTCATTGTGTTTCCTGTGAAGTTATGGTCGTCAGACGTGTATTTTGGTATCATGGTTATGTTTTATAGTTTTATTTTGTTTGACTTCAACCTGTTCTGGTTCCCAGTTCTGGCAGCATGAAGGTGGCCATTGTTTTTGTCCTACTGTTCGCCACAGTTCTCTGCCGACCGGTGAGTTTTATTCAGTTCACAGGAATTCAATTCATAAAGTACTTTTGTGATTATATTCAGCTGATGTTTCTTTTTTTTTCCAGGCGAGAAAATCTTACAGTGAAAGCTCTGACAGCTCTGAGGAGGTGGTGAGTATCCAGAGAGAGTTACGCAGAAATTAGTTTGTGATTTATGCATAAAATAATTATTATGTCTGTGATGTGAACAGGTGAGAAGACCAGCGCGACCGGCCATCAGAAAACAGCAGCTTGCTCTTCCAAAGTCCCGATCGGCTCCAGTTCAGGTAAAATCTGTTTTAAATCCAGGGTTGCATGAAGATAAAAACTGTAATATAAAGTATTTCTGTCAGTTAAGGAACATATATTTGCCATTTTTAAATCCAAGTTGCTGTAATTTCTTCAAATGTCTTAAATAAAAGTTTTCTTACTACTTTGAGAGAAATGGTTTATTTATGCACCAAAACCTTTGAATATTAAATGACATCCTTAACTAAATATACAGTCGTTGATGTGTTGATGCTTAATAGTCAGCTGGGTTGCTGGTTTGTCCATTTCGTCCATGTTTGCTTCCTTTCTGTTGTTGTTCTGAACATTGAAATCCTGCTTGGGTTTGGTAATCTGCCTGATTTCAGCATCATGTCCAGCTATATTCTTTTTTCAAAACTGTCAGAAATAAACGAAGGAAATGAATGAGATGTTTCTGCTCTGCCTGTAGAAAGTTGTAGCTCCAGCTCAGTCTTCATCAGATGAGAGTGAAGATGCTTCAGATGAGACTCAGGTGAGAATCTGGTGATCAGAAGGGAAGTGAGTCTCGAACTTCCCATCAGATCTTTCAGTTTTGCATGTTTTCTGTTGGTACAGGAGGCGGCGGCTGAGCTTCCAGTACAGGTCAAAGCTGCAGCTGCACCTGCAGACACCAGTTCTGTCACCAGTGAGGACAGCGACGACAGCGATGATGACGACAAAGAGGAGAGTGTGAGTAAAATGCTGTGTTTTTTTCTTGCCTAATCCTTGCCTTGATGTTTGAAACAGTCCTGTGACTCAGAGGTCATCTTAATATTTCCATATTTACAACCACAGGACACAGAGGAGGAGGACTCTGACTCAGACTCAGAGTCTGGAGAGTCGTCCACCCCCGCGCCCGTCACCGTCACCCCGACACCCGGCGTCGTCGAGCCGGAGACCACTCAAGAACCCATCGACCCGACCATCGTCACCGACCCCGACGCTGGTCGCGGGGACAATTTGAGAGGAATCATTGAAGACAAGTCCATCATCTATGTGGAGGAGAAATCCTACCCGAAGGGTCCCAACCCTTACAAGTCCTACGAGATCGTTGCCAAGAAGGTGGCCTATGACATGACCAACGGCAACGAGGTGGAGAAGTTTCCAAAGGTTTATAAGGTACAGGTTAGTCTTCCTTTGAGGAAGTTGTAGAAATATTGAGGTCAAGAAGAACATCCTTGAAAGGGAGCACCCCTTATTTCTCGTCTCCCCAAAACTTGTGGGGATCACATCACGTTTTTGGTCAATAGTGGCTCTTCTTTTGCACCTTCTCTACTTTTGACCAATGAGACAAGTGAGACTTGCAATCTTTTAGATTATTTTTTCTCTGTCCTGGTCCTCTTGGGCAACTGTCCCTTATGTTTTAGTTATTCTCCCAAAGCTGCACACATAACCTGAATAAACGGGGTGCAACAGAAACACAATGAAGAATGTTTTCCAACCAGAAAGTCCCGTAAACTCAGTTTGATTTGGACCAGAATTGCACCATTTGTTACATTTTCAACTGGTGTGTTCCTGTTTTTCACTACACTGAGTCAAACCGACATGTTGAGCAACATGTTCCCCTCCTCGCCTGTGGGGGCGCTGCACCAAGACCCACTGAAGGAAACACTAGCATTACTTCCATTTTCACAATAAGTAGACAAAAATAAAATGCTGTCAGATTTCTTTTTTGTCTCTGGTAAAAGACCAGGAGCCATTCCTCCAGCTAGCGCTAGGCTAACGTTTGTTTGGTTGTATTTACCCTGAGGAACTGAACTTAGACGTTGTTCTGTGGTTCTGAGTTCTTTTGTGACCCTTGGATGAGTCACTATCTACATTTCCATTATAAATGTGTGCAAAACTTTGTTGTTATTCTTCTAATGTCATAAATTTTTGAGACCATTTAAAGATCCTGACATTATCAGGCAGGTTCTGATTGAAACTTCTGGCTTTCAGGCTTTCCAGGTCCACTCTGACATCGTGGAAGAAGACGCCAGCACCCAGAGGTGGAGACCCAGGGCCTGGACGCCTCGTCTGGACTCCCTCAGGACCAGGAGGTCAGCGCCCGGCAGGCCGCCGTTCCCGCTGAGGACGACAGCGCCAGCAGCGGTGCATCCACCGCCAACGACAGCGAAAGCAGCAGCACTCCAGAGGAAGAGGAGGAAGGTGCCAGCTCCCCCAGTGACAGCGCCAGCGCCGAATCCGAGGACACCCAGAGCAGCGAGGAGGCCACCGCCACGCCCGGCGCCGCCGACAGCGACTCCGACGAAGACGATAGCGTGGAAAGCGACTCCGACGAGGACGGGGCGGGACCTAACCCCACCGAAATGCCGGAAGTCGTCACCGCCAAGTAAGGCGTCCAGGAAGCGGGGCGGACGGTGGCGTGATCGTCACAAAAAGAGCTGGAGAACAGACGTCCCCTCCTCTCCTGAGGCCACGAAAACTGCAGGGTCAGACAGGGAAAACCACAGCTTCATTACTTATTGCTCTAATCTTCTGCAGCATTATTTATCTGATTATTTCTGAACGTCTGGATGAAAACAGACGTTCCTGCTGCGGGTGTTTAGGTTAATTGGTCCCTGAGGGAGAATCCAGAGGATGTTCACAATGACGACTGCTACAGGATTCTGCCTCCATTCACTGCAAGTCAAAACTGCTCAATTAAATCCTCTTGTCTACTCCAACAAACAAGGCAATCCACATTTATTAACTGCTATTTGCAAACTGATTTCTGTGCTTTAGAACTAGAGAAAAAGTATTTTTTAAAACGATTACTTGTAATATTTTGTGTTTAATTGGAAATTTGCAGCCAGTGTGGCTAATGCTTTGTTGCTAACTGGTACATATGTTTTCTGGTGTACACAAAAGGATGCAGACGGATTAAATTGCATTGCAGTGCAGACTTCAGTCAGGAAAAAAAACAGAGTTTTCATACATGCAACACAATCTTGTTCATTTGCACAGATCCTACCTGCTCTATGTGTTGTTTACTGTAATGTATCATATTGTACCATTTCTAAGGTAAAAATAAAGTTCTTTTTCATATAAACACGACTTTTGTTTTTGTCTTTATGTTGACATTTTGTTTTCATTTGCTTGAGGGGGGGACAGACAATCAAAACATTTAATAAAGCTTTGACTGTATTATTTTAAACTTTTTGTTTTCGGTTCATATTAAGCCGCTGTACCAGCAAAAATAGGTTGTAATTTATTTAAAAATGATGGTAATTTTATCTGAAGTGTTTCAGATAAAAATATGAATTTTTGTTGCTCTTTAAGCAACATCAACAGATTCCATACAGGAAAGTTATTTTAACCACAACTCTTTATTTTGTGTGAAGGAATTAACCAAAAACACAAAGATGCTCTTAAAGATATTATGGTTCTACAATTGATTAAAACTGCATAGCTCAAGTCTGTTCAATCTAAAATTAGCCGTTTATTAGCAAGCTAAAAATTAGCTTAGCTTGCTAATGTTGCTGATTTTATTATTAAAATCAGGGGAAAATAAAATATGAATATATCATAACTGTTTTAGTTGTTTTAACACATAAACAAACACAAAACACCCAAGAAACAAACATTTTCTTAATCACATTATGTTAGTTGATTGGGACATGCTAGCATGTTAGCCACTCATTGTAATACTTCTAATCGAAAACTATCCAAAAATTATACCAATAAAATGTAAAATAGGAATAGAAAAGCTTGTATCATCGCAGTATTTTGCTTGTTTCATGTTTTTGTTTTGTTGTTTATGTTTTAGCGAGCAAACAGAAATGAGCTAACAGTAGAACGTTAAAGTAAATTCAAATAGACGTTAAAGAAAATCCAAAATTTACACAATTTTGTTCTATTTTTGTTTTATAGATGTGTTAGCTTATTTGTTTTTCATTTTATGGTGCTAATTGAGTGAATTTTATGTGAAAACGTGTTCCTTGTAAAATTTAACTTCTTAGGCTGTAAGACTCGAGAGCAATTTAGAGATCAAATTAAAAGTAGAGTTGTTTTTTTTTGGACTGTGGAAGGAAAATGGGGAACTTAGAGAAATCCTAGTTCTAACTATGAATATTCGTAGAAAGATATAAAAAGACTGGAGAAGGAAAAACCAGAAGAAACCAAAAGAAAACCTAAAAACCCAGACAGCTCACAGATGTTTTGTGGCAGCAAAGAATCCTGCACTGTGTAATTTTAATCCCTATTATTGTCATAAATTTGTCGAAATCGTGTAATTTCAAACGTATAATATGCTGCTACAGGACAGAATGAAACACTGGCCTTTGTCTTGACTTTATCTCCTCGTCTTTTTCCGTCTTTTCTTCTCTTCAACATATCGCAGACACATAAAACCGTCAAACTGATTACAGGCTCCATTTTTCTGGAAGCCTCCAGACTGCGGCCTGAAGCCCCTGAGGAGGAAAGACGAGACAGACAAACACGTCTCCAGATACGCCAGCATGAAGAGCAGAAGATCTACGAGCAGAAGAAATCCAGGCAGAAAACAGATTTTATTCAAGTCGGTTTGGTTTATGAGCAACAGGAACATAACTGAGTCATTTATACATGAGTCAGTGACGGGAAGCATGACTGATGTTTCATTAAATTCTTAAATTAAACTGTGAATATATAGAAAAGAATGAAACAAACAAATATTTTATCATTGTTAACTGAACCTGTCTGTACAGATATCAATGGCACAACAACAACAAAAACTGTTATATAACAAATACAGACACAGACTTGAGTTTCAGTGAAAATTTACGTTTTCAAGTTGAATATTTTTTTTGATACGTGTCTAAAATGTTAAATGTTCAGTTTGAGGGCTGTCAAAAAGCAAAGAAAGAAAGAGGAAAAAAGTGAGGTATAATTCTTTAAATGTTTGTTCATTTACTAGAATTTAGGATTATGAAATTTTTCCCCAAATACCAAACAAAAAATTACATAAAACTCTCAATAATTTGTATCATTCTTGTCTAAACTTTTCATTCCAGTTGAATCAAAAAGATTTCTTTCAGGAAACAGGCTGCAATACTCACTTTCCTCCACTAGATGGTGATAAGTCGCTAAAGATTCTTAAGAAGAGCCTTGAATTCACGATCCATAACCAACAATGAAATTAAGAAAGTCTGTTTAGGTCTCATATATAGATATATTTGAACTAAACACGGGAAGAGGTAATTTTGGTGATGATGATGATGATGATGATGATGATGATGATGATGATGATGAAGCCTTCCAACCTGAAAGACTTGGAGTTCATCACCAAACATATAATAATACCAGAGAAGAAGAGTTATCAGCATAATTTACATGGGATTTTTAATTAATTGTTACAAAAGAGTTACTTCATAATGTTTTTCAGTCAGAATCTTAATAATCATCGCAATTTACTTCCATTTGTGTTTATTTCAGACAACAAAAGTAATTTAAATATCGGAAAGAAAATCTAGCAGTTCCTAAGCAATTTGGTATTTGTTACTTTTGGCTAACTGAAGCTACTTAGCAGCGTGAAGCCAACCCAGTAAAAAGATTATATCAGCTGTTTCAAGTCACAGCATTGGCATAAACAGCTAATTTTAGAATCAGTTTTAAGAAGTAACAAGCATTGGTTCTGAGTCCATTCTCTGAGATACAGCGAAGACTTCCTCTGGATCTAGAGAAACGTGATAGAAGGCTGACTTTGTAACCATCTTTATGTGACTCTGAAGGTTCAGGTCAGAATCTATCAATAAACCCAGATTTTATGTCACTAATGCAACAAAACAAAAAACCTTTTAATGAGACGACATTTTCCAGACTTCACTTCCATCTGGTGACGTCTGGACATGTCCTGTGGGGGACAATTACCCCCCACAGGGGGACAATTAACCCCACAGGACATGTTGTTGTTTTCATTGTGTAACAAATGCCTGCTGGTTCAAGGTTTACGTGCCAGTGCAACATTATCACCACCCAAAGTTTCTCTGCAGAATATTCTGTTCACAGATATGATTGGTGTCATTAAGTGAACCCATCAGTGGTTGTTCATGCTGGGACTTGAGCATCATGACTCCTCTGCTCTTCCTCTGAATAATGAGTTTCATAAAAACTAATATTACGTTACAGTTTCACTGCAGTGGCCAAATACTCTGGACTTTGGTCTAAAATGGAGTGTTGGAGTCGAATGTTAGCATTAGATTTCTCTAGCTACCATGCTGAAGTAGCACGTTAGCATTAGCTTCCACAAAATATTATTGGCATTTGGCAGAAGTGTAGCACTAAAAACAGTGAAGCAATTTAGCATTAAGTTTAGCTAAACACCATGTTGGTGTAGCATTTTAGCTTTAGTGTAACCAGTGTTTATGACCAGTGCTGCAGGGTTAGCAGAGCTAACTTTGTAGTTAGCAGAGCTAACTTTGTAGTTAGCGGTGGTCACCTCTGCTAATTGCCTTCAAAAGTCACTTATTTCTATGTAATCCAGTGGAACCAGTGGATCACTGGATTTGGTGGATTATGGTTAACTGGATCCTGATCTTCACCAGTTTGTCCTGTAAAATTTCTCAATGTTAGATTTGTTTTACATAAACTGCAACAATCAGCATTTGTCTGTATTTAGGTGGATATTTAGTGGGAGTCGTCATTTTGTTTATTTACAATTATAATTCTGGTAACTGTCTCAGTAAATAAAGATGCTAGTATTGTTTTGGTCGTCCATGTTGTGTTTAATCTGTGTAAAATATAAATTTATAACCCATAATCAACACTGTGGCAGAAACTGTACGTGTTAAAAACCTCGACACACCCGACAGCGTCTGTAATAAACACCCAGCTGCGGTTCACCACAAGACTTTGGCTTTAGTCACATTTGTGTTTATACAATAATCACAACTCAGCAAATCTTTAACAGAAACCTTTATTCACTTCCAACAGGGTTAAAAATTACAATCCGGAAAAGATTGACATGCAAACATAGATTTGTTTGTTGCTTAACATAAAAGTAATTCATAGAAAAATAAAAAAAAGCTGCTTGACGGAAAAACACCGCAAGTCTAAAGAACATTAAAAACAGGATCAAGGACATATATATATATAACACATATATAATGTAAACATTATATATGTGTGTAAAAAACATATATTTTGATTCCATATAGGAAGGATTGGACATAAAATGCTATTTATTTCCAATGCATTATTTTAATGGGAGAAATTACATTTTACCTACTAAAACACAGCAAACATGTAAAACTTTAAATAAATTTGTTGTTGGTTTTAATGCTAAACTTAAAAAGTGCTCTGTAGGTTTGCCTTAATAAAAGCAATTTTGCTCATTTTCTGTGTCAAGAAAGAAAAAAAAATAGAACAATTCAATAAAAATCAGGATTTAAGTCACTTTTAAAATTATTAAACAAATAAAATAGATTTGGTAAAAGTCAAAATGCAAAAGGTTATTTAACCACAAACATTTGTGTCTTAGCCAATATTTCTGTTGCAAGATAAAGTCAGATTTACGACCATACTAAGAAAAACATTTTTAAATTTAATTATGGGAACAAATAATAAAATCACGAGAATGAAGTCAAAACATTTTGTGAATAAAGTCACAATAATAGAACAAAGTCATATTTTTTTTAAAATAAGTCAAAATAATAAAATAAATTTACAATAAAATGAATTTATTCTTGTAAAACTACGACTTTATTATAGTACGGTTTTATAAGTCCTTATTTTCTTTTATTATTATTATTATTATAGTGGTCCCAATACGCCGACATAGTCACAATATTTCATTTTGTCCTAAATAAAAATAGAATCCAAACTTGTATCAATCTTGAACTAAATTCAGGGGCCACACAGAATCATTGCAGGGGCCATGAGTGGCCCGCGCCCCACACTTTGAGCTCCCCTGAGCTTCAGATATCTCCCCTCATTTCCGTAGCTCTCAGTGACGTCGGAAGCACGTCCGGGGTGGTGACGTCAGCGGTCACGCCGTCGCGGGCTCCGGCGTCGTCTCCCGGACCATGATGACCGGCCCGGCCGTGTTGGCCGTGTCCGGCTCCGGCGCCAGCGTGCTGCCGTCTCCCGAGGTGAACGTCAGCGAATCCGTGGTCACGACAAGCAAGGGCGGGACGGTGACGGCGGGCGTCACGTCCACAACTTCTTCTTCTACTTCTTCTTCTTCCTCCTCTTCCTCGCCCTCCTCCTCCGAAGACTCCTCGGAGGATTCCTCGGAGTCTTCGGAAAGCTCCGCCAGGTATCGCTGCGGCTGGTTCTTGTCCGGGATGTCGGCGTCTTGCCTGTGGCGAATCTGCGGAGAAGAAATGAAACGAAGCAACAAGAATCGTTTTACTGCTCTGGTATCTGACGTCATGCCCTTTAAACGAACCGGACGATATTTAGAGGGAAAGAAAGTCGATTATAATCGAAGACTTTGGTGGAAAGTGGAGAACAACCACACTTTATGTACATATTTTTGTAAAGTTTTGGCATTACTAATGATTAAATTAAAAATCAGTAAAATGTCACTTTTTTAAATTATGCAATTAATCGATTAATCATCAGAATAATTGATAGATTATTTGATGGTTTGTGTTTTTTCAGTACATAAAAACACCAAATTATGTCATTGTACTTAATGGGCTACAAAATGGGGCCTGCGGACCCTTCAGGCCAGATGGCGCCAAAAGGCCTCAGAAACCTGGAGGCAAGGTAAGAAAAAAATGCAAAACTAAAAACAATTTAGCTCATAAATTTATCAGCCATTTTTAAATGTATTCTTTTAATCATAAATTATAACCTTTATTTCAATCATTATTAGAAAATATCAGTTAAAACAACTTATTGAAATGTTATTTTCCACGCTCATCTTTCTAATTAATCAAAGATGGCCGACTAAAATCAAACTTCGAAGATGGGATTTATGCTAAACTAATGTAGTAAAAGTGAGAAAAATATTTTTTCTTTCCATATTTTGTTGAATTAAGTGTTTGTAAAGGAAGTTAATGCTGTTTTGGGGAGTCGTGACATGGAAAACTCTGGGCACCCTGGTCCAGTCAAAGCCCAGATGAAATGTTACAGAGGTAAGAAAATGAAGCAAAGCAACATTAGATAGAAGAGTTGGTTTAAAAAATCCTCCAAAATTTCATGAAATGCTTTTTTCCGTTCTGCCTCCTTCTTTATGTAATTAAGTGACAACATTGAGAAATTTATAGAATTTAAATAGATAAATAAATACAGATAGAATAAAAATAAAACATAGAAACACACCCATCCCTCAATAAGTGCATAAAATATGAAGAAAAATAATTTATGTGGTGGATTAAATCTGAAAAAATAAAAATAACTGAAATAGTAATAAATGATTATTTGTGTATTTCAGTGTTTTTGTTCTTACTGGTTTCGCGTCCATCGTCGTCGTGAGAAGAACAACGAGGAGAACGACGTTCAGCAGCCCCATCTCTGGTTGTTTACTGTCTCTGTAAGAAACATCAAAAATCACATTTACACTGAAGACATGAGAAAATTCACACAGGTCACTTTAACACTGCAAAAACATAAAATCCACCAACTTTTGAGTCCAGTTGAAATATCTCAGTTCACTTGAAATGAGACAAAACTAACTTACAGTAACTTTTCTGCAAATTATCGGCGCTTAAGTAAATAATCCCTTGATATTGATAAAAAGTAAAACAAATTATTTCATTTTTGACATGAAAAAACAATGTGTCCTGCTTTCTTTCGTAGTTTTGTTTCATTTCAGTGTATTTTACTCTGAAATCTACAAAATATTTGGTCAAATTTTGCAGTAAAATTTGATTACTTTCTCTAAACTTTGCCAAAACTCCATGAATATATAAACAAAGCCTTATTTATGCTAAAGTAGATCAGGAATCACGCAGCTCCTCACCTGTTGTGTTAAATCCTGAGCCTGAATCTGAGCTTCCTGCCGGCGCTGCTTCCTTTATCTGGGCCGGGCTCAGCGGGGGGGCGGGTTCTGGTCGGGTCGGGCCGTGATGGACGGCGGACGTGGGGCGGCGGTTGTGTAAGATCGGTTTTCCCTGGTCTGAGGTGCAGAGGAGGAGCAGAGCGGGAGGTTTACCACACGGCCCAGAATAACCAGCAGAATCTCTGTGTCGAGTCTTTTACTGTGAAATCAAATCGACAGGAAATGCTGCTAAACACGCCGAACACCTTTTAAAATTCAGACATGTTGAATTTATCCACCTGTTTTAAAATGTACATCAAATAGCAGTTTTGTCTTTTCAGACATTCACCAAACTTAACCGAGAACATAGAAGAATTAGAAAGGAAATGGATTATTAATTAAAGGTGACATTCTGTGCTTCCTTAAACATCTTTGGATCCGTCCGTGGCCTATACAAAACCTATTCATTGCATCCTCTTTTTTTGCACAGTCATTCTTAGGTAATGAGACTTTAGCTGTTTTTGTTGCGTCTTGTCACTTTAAATCCAAAATGGCTTCAAACAGATGCGCAATCATAAAACCGTGCATGTTTGAAAAGCAGACGTGGAGCCTCCTGCACAATCAACAATAATCCACTAAGTGGTTTCTGGGTGGTAAGTCTATAATAAATCACTTGTCTCTTCCAGCAGCCATTGTACAGCAGATACAATGATAAAACCAGCTGACCAAACATGCTGGAGCTCTGCTTAGGTTGCTAGGTGAGGAGCAATGGGGGGGGGGGGAGGGGGGGGGGCTTAAAAAGCATTTAGAAACAGTTTTTTAAATGCCTGGGTTGTTTTTAGAAACAGTAGAAACCTAAATATCAGTATAAATTTGTGCAAAATATTAATTCTGATTGTTGGAAGAAGAAAAATTGGGTCAAAATTGGCATAATTATATCACCGTGTGACTTTAGTATTTAATAGATATGATGATTGTGTGACATAAAATGTTTTGGCGAAAACTAAAACACCTACCAGACTTTCTTTTTATAAAGTTAAAATTAATCGACTGCGTCTCAAACAGTTTTCTGCAGTTTTCTGCAGTTTTGTGGAGTTTGTGCAGTTTTGTGCAGTTTTGTGCAGTAGTGCAGTTTGTGCAGTTTTGTGCAGTATTGTGCAGTTTTGTGCAGTTTTGTGGAGTTTTGTGCAGTTTTGTGCAGTCGGTGGAATGCAGCATTTGAGACGGAGCGAAGCCACACTTTGATCCGACGTGTGACACCACCGTGTTACTTCACCATCCTGAATCTTTCCCCACCTCTTCCTCTCTGCCGCTGCTTGAGAAATTCCTGCGCAGACCTCATCGTGAATCATGAACGAGTCGGAGGACGGTTTCATTTCAGGGCCCAAACCAGCACAAAGAATGCAGAACCGAGGAACCATCCATAAAACCGACAGTAAACACAGCAGCCAGTGCGAACATGGACCGCAAACACCGACTCCTATACTTACAAATATAAATATGCCCCATACATTAAAAATAAAATTCTAATGATCAGTTGTCATCAAGTTAACAGTTGTAAAATTAAACTTAAACTGAACAGTGTTTATTTTTATTATTACAGTTAATAAAAAACATTCAAAACATGGAAGAATTGCACATGAAAACATGAAGTTAAATCTAATAATAATATAATGAAATAATATTATGAACGCATTGCTAACAATAATCCGATTGTTTCAAACAGCGACTGAAAAAAGTGGGAGGGGCTTGCGGTTGCTATGCTAACCGCCAAGCGCAGGATAAATAACTGATGAAAGAAAATCAGTTTTATAAACCAATTTATAAACCAAATTTATAAACCAAACTTTACATCTATAAAATAAAACAAAACCAAAAATTATTTTTTGGTTAATTAAAATCTATTAATATATATCATCAATATTGTAGATATTGACATTATTTCCATAAAACAAAATCCTTTATCTTGCTGATATTTGAATGTTTTTACCTTAGTGTTTCAATAGCTAATGCTATCTATGCTAAGCTAACTAGCATTGCTTCAGAAAGCTGCGGGTCTTTTTAGCATTATGTAAACTGACCGGCTAGCTAGTGCATTAATATGTTTTTGAATAATTAGCCTCCAATAAAAACACAGAAATTGGACTTTTTGTTATCATAATCCAAACCCTGAAACACAAAAACGTTTTTCATTTATGATGCAGGGACAGCAGCTCTATTTCAACCAAGTATTTTTACCTTTTTTGATGAAACTACAGAATGGATTCATAAATCAACTGATAACATAAGAACTTCCTCCTTGTGGCGAGTGCAGAACCGTTGCGTGCAGACGATTTGGATATGACATACAGCGGACCGACTTCCTGGTAATCCGGCCTCGGTTTCACAGCGGGACTCTGTGAACAAACACATCTGAGTCAAAATAACAAAAGACGAGAAGCTGCTGCATGACTGAGAATCCGCTGGTGGAAAAGTCCCAGTTCAGCTCAGTGATGAACATCACCGCCGTGTCTGTGGTCACGTTCAGGAAGCGCTCAAGTTATATTTAGGCAAGTAAACAGTGACTTGGAATGTGGCTAAAATTAAATATTTGTGCACAAGTGAAGTATTAAGAGTAATTTAGATAAAAGACAAGAAAAAATCAGGAAATTTATACCAAAGAAATTTAGATTTTTTACATTAATTATACATATTTACAATAAAAGGCTTCGGTGTTCTTTAATTTTGAAAGTTTAAATTAAAAATCACGTTTATTCTTATTTTTCTATCCATTTCTATCATTTCTTCATCTTTTCCACCAGTAAAAACATCCAGGAACCTTCAGAACAAGGCCGGTGGGTCCAGAGGCCATTAAAGCCACAGCGTAGACTGATGTTGAAGCTGATGGTCTTTGGATGCAACCGGGGTTGGGAGTAAATGCAATTCCATCACAATCATTTTTTCCTTTCCAGTTGAACTGGAGACCAGTGGAGTTTCATCACCATTGAGTCAAGCGGCGCCTCCAGCAACATGTCGTCCATCACAAATGTAAAGCTTGGATTCTGATGTTGTGCACTGATGCAGATATGGGGCGGAGCAAATTCACCTCTGAGTCACAGATCATCATCCTGGTCATTATTAGCTCCTCCTTTGCTTCACTCACAGCAGGATGTCTCTGTTGTCTGGTCATTTCTTCCTCTATTCAATCTAAAGTCTAAAACATGCAAAGTTTTGGACTTGAATACAGGAAGTGATGTCATAAGAGGAGTGCGGTTTATTTAATAAAGATGCCCAAATTTCTTCACCCGGATTGTTACAGGTGTGATTATCGCCACCAATCAGTCAGCACAGCACCAAATAGTTTTAAGTGTAAACAAGTCATCAAAAGGTAAACAGCATTAAATTATGATCACATGTTTTCCCGTGTCTCTGTGTAAACGAACGCGCCTGTTCAGGTCTCTGTGCCGCAGAGAGAGTACAGAAAATAACAGATTCTGGTAAAAAGTTCCCACTTTTTCTACCAGTTTGTTTTTATCAGTAAAACTGATTCATGTCAGTTTATGATTATTTTGAAAGCTGGATTGATGATCATTTTATTCAAGCAACATCCAGTTTATTACCTCGGAAACTGCATCGGATGCTAATACTGCATCGGATGTAATACTGCATCGGATGCTAATTCATTTGATGCTAATGCATCAGATGCTAATGCTAGCTTGTCGGTTTGAAATCAGTTCTATGAAAATGTGAACGAATTTATTAAAAACTTCATTTTCTTGATCTTTGGTAATATTGATTCAAAAGTTCCAGTTTCATTGGCAGATTATTTCACTCAATATATTAAAAATATCTTTATAAGTTAAATAGAACTAGTACTTTTTCATAAATATGATGATTTTTAACTTAAAACAGCCTCATATTTCTACTGGGAAAGTTATTTGTGACTTAATTTAGTCTTATTTTAAGTGTATTAAATTACTTGTGCTTCAACCTCCCTGGTAAGATTTAATGTCTGTTCTGGAAGAAAACTTTGCAACGTTTGTCTGATCTGCTGGTTTGTTTTTGCTCCTGCTGGGACTCGCAGCTTTCAAAAACAAGCAATGTGGTTTATGGAGGAATGTTTTCATTAATTTTAATGAGTCTGTTTGGGCCTGAAATCTTTAGTTACTTTAACTATGATAAACTGTTTCTCCAAACGAGGAACAGGTTTTAAGGGCAATCAGCAGAATCATTTTCTGTAAAAGATAAGATCTTTGTGGGATAATGGAAGCTGCAGATGATTTACTGACTGAAACATGAATATTCATGTTTCAGAACCTCAAACTGCATCAGAAAACGTTTGGCTCCAGGTTTTATCTAAACAGCATTACAGCGATTAAAAGGTTTGGAAAATATCTGGATATTTTAACTGATCATCTTCCTGATTCGACTTGTTATCCTCACAGAAACAAAACCTGAGGAGATTTAAACAAACTTATCTAATTTCTGCCAAATTAAATAAATCATGCCTCATTTTTATTTGAATAAAACACTTTTATAAATACTTAAAGTAAATTCTCCAGTGCAATAGTCTAGAATATCATTAACTTACTGCATATATATTTACTATGTCTATTTATAAATGTCCCAATTTCACACTAAATATTTCGCTAACTGTTTAACTTGCTAACTAAATAATTTGGAGGTAAATATTCAGATTGGCGCTAAATGTTTCTTTTGCTCCTGTATGTATATTTTCTTAAATCAACAGTGTTGTGCCTTTTGCATGAAGAATGCTGCAGATAATTCATGTTTTTATTGTGACATTTAAGTTGCACAGAGTTAAATGTCTCTGCAAAATGATAGGAGGAATGATTTTAACTTTGAACGTTTTTATTTAACACAAAGGAAAAGCAATGTGTTATTTTAGCTTCTGTAAACACATTCAGGTAAAAGTAATATTTAATTTCTTTTGGCTAAAATCAAGTTCCAGGTTAGGAATGCGTTTTCTGACATCTAGTGGTGACAAAAAGTATTGCTCCATTTTCAGAAACAAACTGGTTTGATCAAAACTTCTCCAAATTGATATTTTACAGCATCTCTTGATTTTTTCTACATATATAATTGTTTATTATGTGATAAATAAACTAATCGGCTGTATGTTTCACCAGCAGCCAAACCGGACCGGAACCGGACCAGAACTGGACCCGTGGATGGGCGAACTCAGGACAGGTAATGCCACCTTATCTATTCCTGCTTGATGCAAATGATTTTATAAAACTTGGTGAAATCAGCCGCAGAGTTTCAGACGGACAGAAAGTGAAACTTTCTCTAGAAATGAAACTTTGGTTCAGACAAGAGTTTCCGTTCTGTTCGCAAACCAAACAGAATATTTACGACACCTGGCAACACGGTGGCAGCTTTCAGCAAACAGGTTGTGCTTTAATCAAAGAAAATTAGATTTTCTTTTTTTTTCTAAATTCAGAAAGACCAAAGAAAAATTAACATACTTTGAATTTTATAAGAGTAAATATAAAACTATGCAAGAAGATTTTTTTAATCTCAGTATTCGGACAGAAAATTAACAATATGCTTTGGATGGTAGTTTCAAAATGAAATAAAAAACATCTGAACAAATCTTTCAATCTGTATAAATTCACTTATTCAGATCCTTGTGTCTGAACGCAGCTGGTCCAGATGTTGCTCTGGTGCCTGTTGGTCGGCGCTTCCTGCTGTGTAATTATAAAGGAGCCATGTGGACGCGCTGAATGGACTATTCAGGGCCTGATAATCACAGCGTAGCTTGAGAATCTGCTCCTCTGTAATTACCGCTGCCCAGTAATGGCGACAATTGAGTCGGTTGCATAAAACGATTGCTTGTTTGTTGTTCTTTTCTCTTGATGGTAACTTATTGTCATTCGTTTCTGCTTTCTACTTATTTATTTATAAATAATAGCCGATATTGGTGGTAGAATTTTAAAATGATGTAACCAATACATTTTTCTTTCAAAATATTGTGAAAAAATACTGATTTTCTCTGTTTTTGCTATTTTTTCACAGCTAAATGTTTCAGATCATCAAAGAACCAGAGTAAATCTAAAAATCTATTATAAAATACAGACAATAAAAGACGTTTTCACATCATTGTAGGGATTTTTGCAGAACAGTTTCAGTCCAACCAAACTGTGGGATTTTCCATCATGAACAGCCTAGTTAAGGTCAAACCACAGCATTTCAATCAGGTTTAAACCAGACTTTACTAGGCCACTATAAAACTTTATTGCTTTTTCATTGAGCCATTGAACGATATGCTGGTGTGTTTATCTTTTGTGCGTCATCAATATTTTGGCCAAGATGGCCGAAATGTTTCTGCAGGTTTATCTTTTACAGAGAAAAATCCTGAATCTGTCCAGTTAGCTAGCCGCATTGTAGCAGGTAGCTAACTTAGCGACAAGCTAATTTTGATGGCAGTTAGATGTCTGGCCATCTAATAGGCTGTTAGCTAGCTTGTTGTTAGCTTTATGACTTAGTGCTCTGCTTATGAAATATTTAATGAGGTTAATTTTTTATCTGATGTCTGAAAACAATAAAATTGTTCAGTTATTAATCTCCCCACTTTTCACTTTATTCAGAGACAGAATTCTGATTATGAAACTGTTTTAATTCACCGCTTCAAAAGAAAAATAAACTTTTCCACATTATTGATTTAATCACTATTTTTAGTTGAACAATTCACACAATCAAAACATAATTATTCTTCACACAAATCAGCAACATTAGTTAAAATTACAAAACAAACTGCTGTAAATACAGAAAACAACTAAAAACAAACAAAATCACAGAATTAGAATTAACTTAAACATGAATGAAGTAATTCATCTATTCATTTGAAAACCACAAAAATGCTGCAAATGATACAAATTCTTAGTTTGATTTTTAAAATGGTCACTATTACTAAACACAATTCACTGGGAAATAAATACTTTCACTAAAAACTAAATTTAACTAATAATTTCTTTGTTCATTTCTTTTTTATCTCACAGTTTTACTTAAAGTAACTCATGTAGCTGCAAGGATTGGAAAGAAAATTGTCAATATTTATGTAAATATAATATAAATTCCCATCTGAAAATAATTAGTTTTTGTTCTTTTCGGCCTTTTTCATGCAGCTCATAATTCCTACTTCAACTTTCAGTGCAAAAACTTTAAAAAATGTTCTTAACTCCAAAAAATGCCATTCAACCAGTGTTTCTATAGCAGAGACGTTGATAGTCTGACGTTTCTGACGTCTTCGAACGGCTCAGAGTGCAGGATGCGTCGCTGGACCCGGGTCATCAGGGGTCATACATGGGGTTGGTGAAGTTTCCTAAAGAGCCGTGTTCATGGCCGTCCAGCAGGGGGCCGTACGACGTCCGTCTGCACACAGCAACACAGACATGGTGAATGAAAGTACAGGTGATGCAGTGATTTGGTGTTTTCAGTATTAAGTCTCACCTGAACTTGTGGTGGTATAAACATCCCAGCACCAGCAGAACCAGCAGCAGGAAAACAGCCACGATAATGAAGACGCTTCCTGCAAGCAGAACGAGTTTTAAACGCTTGAAAAACGTTACAGTTAGAGGAAGGCCAGTCAGAAACAGGATCCATGTTGGATTTTCAAACTTTGTTTTTCCAGCAGCTTCATGTTTTAAACATGACAGAAATCCAGAGTTTCTTCATCAGAAACCAGATAAATGATAAAAACTCATTGGATTGTTCAGGCTGTCAGTGAACCATGAACTTCTGATCCTTTCCTCTTCCAGCAAATCAGACAAAACTGACCTTTGAACTTTCAAATAAATAGGAAAGCAATAAAACATAAATCGACTCACATTTTAAACTACATATAATTCAAGTTTTCTGCTGAATACCAAAGGTTTGTGTCCTGAATGCATCTGAAACGAAACCCAAAGTTAAACCATAAACTTTCTGAGTCACATTTTATCACCTGCACCAGGCGGCCATGACGGTAGGCCAATAAACGCTGCAGGTGAAGCAACACCTGGATTTATCGGCCCAAGACTAACAGGTTAAACTTTACGAATCAAAACGTTTGAAGAGAAAAAGTGTGAATTATTCACCGACCAGAGAGGAAGAGCAGTAACTAAAACACCTTTGTTTTTCACGTGTTTGTTTTTAAATCCCATGAAGAAGTGACTGGAAGTTAAACAAGGAAGTAAGAGAAGAAATCGGTTCACATATTAACCACAGCAGGAACTTTTCCACGTTAGAGGTCAGAGAAGTGAGAAGAAGGAAAATGTTGCACAACGACAGCATGAATCATCAGCCGCTGCCATCCATATAGATCCTTAATATTTACATTTTTTAATCAATTTATTTTAATTTTTGCCTCTAAAGTTGAAATAAATGACAATATTTATAAAAAATGGTCCTTATTTCAATCATTATTGACTTCTGAGTTTAAAGACGAGAATTTTTATTTATTGACGAGAATATAGTCAGCAGAATAAAGACGCAATTTTACCAGGACGTCTTAAAATTTAATTATTTTAATAAATTAAATGAGTTATTTCCTATTAAAATGTATTTAAAGCTTATTTATAATTTTTTGAAATGTATGTTGGACTCTTGATAAAATTATTCACTAATGATTATAAACCCAACATACTATTTTCTACTTCTACTCATTGTATTAATGAAATATTTGACTGGATGTTTTAAAACAATGATGGAAAAATCTGAAGGCTTTTTGTCATTTTAATCTCAGAAGGAAATTCCCGTCTTTCACCTTTGACCCGAGCGCCATCCATCGTTTACAGAGACCCACCAACTTCTGATCCCTTCAGTTTGGGAAACGTTCCCCGATTTCAAAAGTTTGCATCAGATCACAGATTCAGCCTCCATTTCAACATCAAAACTCTGAAAATGTAATTATGCAGCAGCAGGTGAACGATTCAGGTCCATTCACTCTTTTCTTTCTTCTCCTTGTAGATTTTGGAAGAAGCTAAATGAGGAAAACCCTCACAAAATATCACAAAAAGTTAACTGGTGGACCTGCCTACCTGGGCTCAGAGCCTTTGACTCGTCTTGCCCCTGATGCGGCGGCGGACTGCTGGTGGAGGCAGCATCAGGCCTGCTGGTGGGGGCAGTATCAGGCCTGCTGGTGGGGGCAGTATCAGGCCTGCTGGTGGGGGCAGCATCAGGCTTGCTGGTGGGGGCAGCATCAGGCCTGCTGGTGGGGGCAGTATCAGGCCTGCTGGGGGCGCCAGTTGAGCTCGGTGGTTCTGAGGCCATTTTGCTGGTTGTGGAACCAGTTCTGGTGGTAGAGATGCTGGTGGCGGCTACGGTGGTTGTCGATTGGTCAGTTATGTGGGTGACGATCGTATTGGCAGTGTCAGAGGTCGCCGTGGATGACGATGGTGGTGATGAAGATGCAGAAATGGCAGTCGTGCCGTTTTCAGTTTGAGATGTTGTGGTTGATGAGTTGGAATCCATTGACGAATTTATAGATGTCGCTATTGGTGTTGTCGTCGTTATTGGTGGTGTTGGTGGTGCTTTAGTTGTCGTCATTATTGGTGTTGTCGTCGTTATTGGTGGTGTTGGTGTCGTCATTATTGGTGGTGCTTTAGTTGTCGTTGGTGGTGTTGTTGTCATTGGTGGTGTTGTTGTTATTGGTGGTGTTGTTGTCATTGGTGGTGTTGTTGTTATTGGTGGTGTTGTTGTTGTTGGTGGTGTTGTTGTCATTGGTGGTGTTGTTGTTATTGGTGGTGTTGTTGTCATTGGTGGTGTTATTGTTGGTGCTTCAGTTGTCATTGATGTCGTTGCCATCGTTGTATTTGGCGTCTGTCCTGACGCCGATGATAACAGCAGACCTGTAATTCCACACAAACGACATCTCAGTCTTTTTCCACTCTGGATGTCTTATGGTTTGCAGACCAGCTGTTTCTCTACAATACTCTATATTTTGAGACGTAAAAACTCAAAACCAGTCAAGAAAAATTCCCCTTAGTTGATTCTACATGTGTGTTGCACATTTCAGCAACTCAAAGTGCTTCACATCATGAAAACATCAACAGTTGTGAAAATGAGAACAGACGTTACATTTTGTTCATGTTGGTTAATATTCAACTTATTATGCATTTTGATGATGGAAACAGAAAAGGCCCAACAGCTGCCCTGTGGAACTCCAGATTGTGCATTTTCTATGGATGAGAAAATATGAATTTGAGTTTATTCTTGGAATATTATCACTTTTTTGCACATTGAAAAAATATACATTATTATGGTCTTAATCCTCTGTCAGAGTTTTGTTTGTTTCTTTACAAAATGGTTGCAAAGATGTGCAGCAGATAGAAAATGAACTCAAAATATCGATACTATCATTTATCACAGAAATTCCTGGAACAATTTTATCATGCAGTAAAATTGTTATGATGACAGAACAATGCATTCTTAGTTTTCATCCTTTAAAAAGCATTTTTTAGGGAATTTCTTCATGTTTTGCTTCAGTTTTCTAACTAAAGCCACGCTGATGTTTTTCTGAGACGCGCGTCGCGTTGGTGTGCAGGAAGTGGAAACTGAGATCCGGTGCGACGCTTTCTGAGAGTTTCTCTCTCTGTTTGGCCTCAATTTTGTTTTTCAAACTGATAAAACGTTTCATTCGCCTCAGAATCTGTATGAAAACACTTCCTGTCATTAAAAACCACAAGCCAACCTTTCCCCTCCAGCCTCCACTGGCTTAGTTAAAGTAGCTGCTGTTAATCAATCAATCATTGATAAAACCTTTGAACTGTGGAGCTTTCCTCAAAATCCAGGTTTTAATTCAAACTTTCTCGAACTTCTTTTGGGAAACGGCGGAGGAGATCAGGTTGTTTGGTTTTCAGCATCATTTAAACATTTAAACAAACTCATTAATCTGAATATTGTCCAGGCATTTGGGAGAACTGCTACCAGAGCAAATGACTTACATGTTATCAGCGTTTGCAGACTGACGCTCATCTTGCTTTTATCTTCCTGAGCCGCTGATCTTTGCTCCCTCTGGACGTCTGAGCGGTTCCCTGCCTGGAGCCGGTTCTGGTTCTGGTTCTGGTTTTAACATGGAGAGAGGGGGCGGTACCGCCGACTGAGTCAGACCTCAGAGGCAGCCCAGTCCGCGTTCAGGAAGCTGTTAGAGGTGACAGCGTGTGGTTGGTTTATTTTTAGGCTCCATGTTCTGGAGTTTAATAACTGACATTTATTATGAAACACAAGATGAGTTGTTTTTATTTCTATGATTTTAATTCTGGTATAAATGTTTAGTTTTTGTTGTTTTATGGTGATAGAGTTCAGTGATTTAATGTTAAACCAGCAGCAACGTCTGAGTTGTAATTACAAGCATCCAGCAGCAGAGGGCAGCACAAGCTTTAAATACAACCAGGAAGCAGGTGAAGGTTTAAAGGACAAGTGCAACATTTATTGAGTGACTGAATACCTCAATATTAATCTGTCAATAATAACCTTATTTCCTAATGTATTCTGTAATATAGTTATTTATTTGAAATTTTATTTTTGCATTTGTTCATTTTTTTACAGTTTTATCTCCTATTTATTTATATCCAGTTTTATTTTCTCATTAATTTTCTATTTTGATTAGTCTTTTTTATTTCCACTTTAGTTCTATTTCCTATTTATTTAGTTGAATTTAATTTAGTCATTTATTATTATCAGTTTATTTCCTCTTTGTTTTCAATATTAGTTTATTAATCGTTTTATTTCCTCTCTTTTTATTTTATGGCTTTTTTCCAATCTTCTCTCCTCCCGTATAAAACAGTCCAGCAGGGGGCAGCATGTTCCTATGAAAGTGGCCCTGATTGCCGATATTATAATAACAGAAAGTGTTTAATTTGAAAGCCTAGAATTTAAAACTAATCTTTGTGATCACATTCAGTCCTTTTTAAACCATAAAGTCATCGTCACAAAGATTCCAGAAAATTGGTTCTGGTACCACCAGAACTCGTCAGATTGGCTTTATGTAGGTCTGAAGGATTTGTTCCTGCTCTGATCAGCTGCTGCGGTTCACATTCACACCGAAATGAACCAAACTCCAAAGGACCTGTTCCCCTCCTGGCCTGTGGGGGCGCCGCACCAAGAACCACTGAAGGAAACGACAAGAAAATCTCTGAAGACACTGAACGCAACTTTGTTCATTTACAAAATGTAAACAAATGGCGAGGCATCAGATTTTAGCGGTTGGAGGATTTTTATTTCTCATGCTAGCGCTTGACTAGTGTGTTTGTTTTGGTTGTATTTACCCAGAATGCCCTGTGCTGTAGTTCTTCCTGATTCTGGAGCGGTCTCCAGTGTAACAGCTCAGTCAAGCCTCTTTTTAGTTCAGTTACACGTTCACACCTCTCCAACAGAACCGGCTAAACAGAGCTGTTGTGAAATTTCACTAAAGTGCAGAGCATTGTGGGTAAAAACAGCCAAAAACAGTGTTAGCCTAGCGCTAGCAGGAAAAATGGATCGTGGTTTTGAACCAGAGACAAAAGAGAAATCCTCTAACCGATAAAATTGTATGCCGCTTCATTTTTGTTCCCATTTGGTGAAAAAGGAAGTGGCGCTCAGTATCTTCAGAGGTTTTCTTGTCATTTCCTTCAGCGGTTTTTGATGCAGCGCCCCCACAGGCGAGGAGGGGAACAGCTTTTCCAAAAGGTTCAAATCAAGAAAATGTAACAAATGTTGCAAATTTGGTCGCAACCAAACCAAGTCAGTCTCAGGTGTTGACACAGATTGTAGCAAAGATATTCATAGATTTTCTTAATGTGCAGTAAATCGGGTGGCAGGAATCACTGCAAGTGTTTTTACAGACGGACAAAGTTCAAAACGTTAAAGGACAAAGTTGACTTTGACTTTACAGTTGCGTAGTTGCTGTCAGTGTAGATTTTACTGCTGCAGGTCACAGGAAGAAGTTTATCTTCACCCCAGGAAGAGATGAGAATAATTGACCCCTCATGCAGTGACCTTTAATTTCTGTCTGATTGCCTAATTAATGAATTGGTTAGCAAAACCAACGAGGCGATCGTAAACCTCTGCAGGTTGTGAGACTTTATTTCTCGGTAACAGAGGCTCAGCAGGAAAACCTGCATGCAGGTGAATCTCCGTTTTCCAAAATAATCCTTCGCTTTTTAAGACACAAGAGCTTTGGAGCTGCTCCGAACACAAAGGGAGTAAAACATTAAAGGGATTTTCAGGTGCCACTTGATCAATAGAATAATGGGGATAATTATCTCTTAAGTGGGGAAAGGTCTGCAATTTAAACAGATTGTGATTAAAGCTGAAGCCGGGCCTCTGCTGGGTTTTGTCTGAACCAATCGCCTCCATTTGGACGCGAATTTAAAGAGTTTGGAGTCAATTTTCTACTGCAAACAATACATTCAGTTCACATCTGGCTGGAAAGAGAAACAGAATGAGGAAGTCTTTATTATGGGTATGAAAACTAATTGAACTGCTCTGTTTTCAAACAGATTAATTGTTTTTAAAAAGAGTGAAAACCTTTGCAGCAGAGACACTGGCAATGAAATGAGCCCGCAGCATGATGCTCTCTCCTCCATGCTGGCAAAGAGTTAACAGGTTTCCAAGCTTTGATCAGCGTAAAGTTACAAATTAACAACTTTTAGGTGATTTTAGCTTTTCTGGAAGAAACAATTAGGTCATATTTTTGCTATTTTATAAGGTTATAAATACCACAGTCAAATATTTAGCATTTAAATAAAAAACTAAATAGTTACCAAGTTAAATATTTAGTTAGCATGCTAAATATGTGGCTCTATGGTAAATGTCGCTCCAAGCTACATATTTAATTTCAAAATAATATTTGTTTAATATAATAATTGCAGACGTGAATGAAGGAAATGATGCAGTTTGGCTCAAACAGCAGGACAAACTGGTGACTTTTGTAACTTGTTTGCAATAAAAATCATAAGCAACATAATTTAAAGAGCTTGGAATAATAAAATATTCTCTTTGAGCTTCAGTCAGAATATGGTTATAAAAACAAAACTGTGTCCAACCCGTTTGCTGTAACCAAAGGCTGCATGTGCAACTCTGACCATCCAGTTCACACTGTTATCAAACTGTTATCCACTCACATCCTGGCGTCTCAGATGGGTCACAAAAAGACCCAATGAACCGTTTGCACTTTAAGCTGAGGCAGCGTTGGCGTTGGCGGCGGCGGCTCATTCCCTCTAAATTCAGCGCGTTGCAATCAGCCAAGCTTAACGAACCCGCTGACCTATATTAGCTACCACAACTATGCGGATGACACACAGCTCTACATTACGATGTCACCAGGTGACTCTGAACCCATCCAATCACTGAATAAATGTTTAGAATAGATAATGTGTGGATGTGCCAAAACTTTCTCCAACTGAACAAAAATAAAACTGAAGTCATTATTTTTGGACCTAAAGAGGAACAATCTAGAGTTATAGATCTAGAGCTATAGATCTAGAGCTATAGATCTAGAGTCAATGCACAGCTTCAGTTATTACAACTAAAAACTAGCGATCAGGCCCGAAACCTGGGAGTAGTGATGGACTCGGACTTGAACCTCCAGAGCCACATAAAGACAGTAACAAAATCGGCCTTCTATCACCTGAAGAACATCTCCAGGATTAGAGGACTAATGTCTCAGCCAGATCTAGAGAAACTCATTCATGCGTTTGTCTTTAGTCGCATTGATTATTGCAACAGCGTCTTCACAGGCCTGTCCAACAAATCAATCAAACAGCTGCAGCTGATCCAGAATGCTGCTGCTCCTGTTCTCACTAAAACCAGGAAGATAGAGACATAACACCAGTTTTAAAGTCCCTCCACTGGCTCCCTGTAGCTCAAAGAATAGATTTTAAAATACTGTTGTTAATTTACAAATCACTGAATGGTTTGGCACCACAATACATCAAAGATCTGCTGTTGTTGTATCAACCTTCCAGACTCTCAGGTCTTCTGGTTCTGGTCTGCTCTGCATCCCCAGAACCAGAACCAAAAGAGGAGAAGCAGCTTTCAGCATCTATGGACCAAAAACTTGGAACAAACTTCCAGAAAACTGTAAAACAGCGGAAACCCTGACTTCCTTCAAATCTCAAGTAAAAACGCACCTGTTTAGAGTTGCATTTGAAATGTAATATGTATGGATTTGATTTTGTGGATATGTATGTAATTTTTATTTTTTATTTTTTTTTTTTTTCCTGTTGTGGGCAACGGGGCCCGGCGAATACCCGTGGTTAAACGGACGGCGGAGTCCGGCGGTAACAGGCGCTTAAATTCCGTGTCAAAGGGAAGGGGGGAAAAAAAAAAAAAAAAAAAAAAAAAAAAAAAAAAAAAAACCTTGGTATTTTATTCTATGTTGCATGCCTTTGTGTTTTTTGTTTATGATGTAAAGCACTTTGAAATGCCTTGTAGCTGAAATGTGCTATACAAATAAAATTTGATTGATTGATTGATTGATTGACCTTTCACCGGCCCTCACCACATGTATGATTTGCATTTATATTGTCGGAGTGACAGTGAAGCCTGGCGCAGTGGCTGCAGCCTGAACCGTCGGATAAGCTGACGTATCGGATCAATCAGGAACGTTCCGGGTCTCCAGAACCCGGCCGTATTTGAATTTCCAGCTTCAGATCCGATGACGCTGCAGAGATTGGGGTCGAGGACGATGATCAGCGAACAGCTGCTGAGCAGAGATACAACCGCAGGAAAGAGAAAAAACAGCCTGCTGAGGAAATTTCTGCAAATGTTTCTGTTTCCACAAATCTGCCATAAAGACGAAAGGCAATAATTATAAACCTCTGCTCAACATGAAAGCTTTAAAACTAGAAAATCACACTCACTGTGTTTCTATTACAAACATAAAACTTTCTGGACAAAACACAATTCTGCAATAAGAAATGTGCTTAAAATCACATGAGGAGAAACTTGTTTATGCAACAAGTCATTAAAAATCAGCTGCGTTATCATCCTCCAACTGCTTCCTGTTGCCCTCTTTGTAGTTTTCGCCAGTAGTAAAATCTTGCTGACCATGTGATTAGTTATGCAAAAAAAAAGTGTTTCCTTTGCAGCTTTATGAAATAAACCCATTTCAATTTGGCCAAAATACCCTAAACTTTGTATTGAAAAGCATTTAAAAAAAATCAAAATATTTATGTTCAAAATAATAAATTGCACAATTTTGCGGAAATGGAAACAGCAGCAACTAACAGGTAAGTTTATTTCAGTCATTAAATTTGAAAGGTTAAACTTATTATTTATTACATATAGTAGAAATGATTAGGACGACTGAAAAAAATAACTGAGAATAAAGTCAAGATTCTGAGAAAATTCATATATTTTAAAAAGTTTGAATTCTGAAATGGCGTTGCAAAGTCTGAGGTGAAAAACAGGAAGTTAAAACTATCTGGTTCCTGTTCTAATGACTTGTTTTAATTTCTTCAGCGTCTTCATGGATTTTCTCTCTTCTTCCTAAAACACAGAGTGTCCTGCCTTCAGCTGGATGTGGCGCAGACCTGGCAACCCGCGGCGGCCCATTTTCACGCAGGCAGATGGCGGCGGTGGGAGTCGCCGTCTGTTTCCCGCTGCAGATACGACCAGATGTCACAAATGAGCAGAGATCTGTGAATGACAGGAACAGCGGCGTGCTGGCATCGTTCAGAGGTCAGCTTTTATTTACACTCAGTTTTTAATGGTTTTTAAAAACTTTAAAATTAAATCAACCAAACATTGAAGAAGCCACAACATTTAAAAGTGTTTCGATATAAACTAATTTACAGCTTTATTTCTTGGAAACTTCAGTCACTTATTGAAAAAAAATTACTTCTAAGCAGTGGCGGTTCTAAGCCAAAGTTACCAGGGGGTCATGGTGGGCCCCCTGAGCCCCCCAAACATTAATTTTCTTTGGTTTATTTCAGTATTTTCTTTATTTATTGCTACTTTCTTCAGTCTCAATATATTTCAGTTGATTATTTTGGATTTTCTAGTTATTAAGCAACAACTCATGTTAATTGAGGAGATTTTAAAACAAAAAAAAGTTGATGAAATTAAGTAAATTTCATTTACTGAAATTTGTTACATTTCAGTAAATTGACTGAATTTTGGTAATTTTTTATTCATTACTACTTTTTTCAGTTTCAAGTTTGTTTCAGTGATTATTGTGGTTTGTGGATCAAAAATGATCTTACATGATATAAATACTTATCATTTATCAGGAAGAGATAATTGTAAATTTCACTCCTAAAAAGGACAAATTTACTTTTTTATGTTAGATGGGAAATTGCTTTTTCACTTTGAATCTGGTTGTTTTTCCATTGCTTTTTAAACTGAGATATTTAATATTTTTCAGTACATTTAAGGTGTTTGTTTGAATCAAAGTCCTCTGCCTTGGCAGGATTTGTTATTTTTATGGGTTTATAGATCCTCGCTGCCAGTTTCCAATCTTCCTCTCCATATGGAGTCAGCTCTCAGCGACAAGTAGCGGCTTTCTGTGCTGCGCCCACAACTTTACGATGGAGACCAAAACGGACCCAAACCAGCTACAGGCGGCGTTTTCTTCTTCTCCTTCCACCCACAAGCGAGGCCCAGCGATCAGCAGATGGGTTCTGACTTGAAACAGCGAGAAAATAGCAGAAACAAAAGGAAGGTCGGACTGAACTCTCCGTCTGTTCAGATCCCATCAGAGCTTCGTTACTTTCTGCTGATCTGGTTCATCAGTTGATGGTTTAACAAATTAAACCGTTTATATGATAATAATGATCAAGTTTAGACTGAAGATCTGCATCAAAACAGCCTGATTTAAACTTTGAAGCTCCTTCAGACTCGAACACATGAAAGGAAAATGCATGAAAGTAAAACTCCATATTAAATATGAAGATAAATATGTTTTATTTAGAGGAAAAAATAGATTAAATATTAAAGTTTTTTGTTGTAAGACGACTTTCAGAAAAGGCTGTCAGTATTATATTGAACTTTTGTCTTACCTATTTTTTTCCTTCCACTAAATTTTCCACTATTACATTCAGTTATTAAAAATAAACTTTTTGTCTCTAGTATTATTGGATAATAATCAGAATAGTAGTAATTCCTTGTTATTCATAGTGATTCTATTTAAAAATATATATTATTCTTAAAATAATAATATTTTAATTAAGAACAAGGAATTTTAATGTTACTATTATTAATCATATTAATTATTGTAAAAAATTCAGAATGACTTTTTTCATAATTACTTTTGCAATTTGTAATCATATTAAGTTATATAAGTTTTATTATCATTATTGTGACTTCTATTCAAATTCTTAATATTTTTTTATATTTTTATAATTGTGACCAATTTTCATAGTTATAAATATTATTTTATATAAGTTTTGAGTACTATTACTAGGTATTATATGAACAATTTTTATTTGTTATATTTTATGATAATAATTACCATGTTATAAACATGTTAAGGGTCATAATTACATCCTGATTACTACTTGAACTACTATATTTTTTATTTGATTCAGATTAAATACAATAATTCTATTTATTTTATAATAATCATAACATTTATAAAAAATTACCGTTTTGAGAAACTATTCAGTTTTGAGCTCATTTGAGTTTAATGATTCTCTGGACTTTGTTTCTTCGCTCTGAGGAGAATCAGATTATAACTGGATCTTTTCTCAGCATCACATTTTCTCTGATGGGACATCATCAGGTTTCTTGATGAGCCTCATTGTATCTTCAGGCCCTTGACTTGCACAAACTCCCTCCCATCACTTGGCCGCGCTCTCCTGGTCCCAGACGGCAACACAATTACCGAGCGTCTCCTGAGCTTCTCGGCTCAATCAGAGGCGACACAAAAGGCTTTTCACGGCTGACGAGCGCCGCTCTCCAGGCCCTTCTTCCTCCTTCTGCTGATTGCCGCCGCCGCTCTCTGTGTGGGCGACTCCGGCTCTCATGTTCACGTTTAGAAAAGGTTACGTCCTCCCTGCGTCCCGGAGAAAGTCACCAACTTGTGGCTGCAGATGTTGTGACGTCAAGGCGGAAAGTGGATTGAAATGATGATCTGAGAAACGTTTTTTATACAGAAGTGAAAACCGAACAGTGAAAACAGTTTTTATAGATTTGGACAAAATATTGTAACAATAAATGATAAATCAATGAATTAAATTCCTATTTATTGTTTTTCTTTGGATGATAAAATATTTCAATCTTCGATCTCAAGTGGGACCAAAACAAATGTTTCTGTCATATTATTTATTTAGAATATTTAAATCTCTTCCAGTTCAAGCGTTAAATGTTCATTAAAAGGTAAAGTTTATAATTTATCAGAATACGTTCTTGCATTATTATGCCAATACATTATTGAAAATGGTGTCAAAACTATAATATTATCGTTTATCGCTATAAATTTATCGTCTTACCAAATTGAGGCAGGTTATCTGTGCTAAGTGCTAACAGCGCTAGCGCCAGACAGGCAGAACAGTCTTTTTTGCGCCATAAGTAAAGTCTGATCTTTTCAGTTTGGACTGCAGCGCATTGAGATAGAAGACGATGAAGAAATGATGAAGGAAATAAAAATGAGGACGACTAAATGGAGGAAGAGGAGCGTGTCGGTTGTAAAAACAGTTTTTAGCGCTGCAAAGCGTTAACGGTTTGTTAAAAACTTAAAGATGCGTCACTGCCACGTTAGCATTAGCTCCTATATGTTACCTTCTGATAAAATGTTTAGCTCTAGCTAATGGCATTAGATTCTGCTAATGATGTTAGATCTTGCAAATGATGCTACTTTTGCTAATGGTGTTAACTTTAGCTAATGATGGTAGTTTTTACTACTAGCTCTAGCCAATGGCATTAGATTCTGTTAATTGTGTTATAAATAGCTAATGCTATTAGCTTAGGGTTGTACTATATGGCTGACAAACTTTTTACATTGTAAGTTTTTCATATAATTATTTTTAAGCTGTTTTGAGAAGAAACCTGGAACTGCTGCTGCGCAAATTACTTAGCAGGTTGTTGCTAAGTAACCAGCGAGTGAGTGAGTTGATTCCACCAACCTAGCTTAGCTCGCCTTGAGAGGTTGAGCAGCTAAAGACTTTCTTCTGCCAACATCTCCCAGAATGCAATGCAGTGCATTGAATCAGAGTTCAGTGAATATTTTCCATATTGATTTTTCTACCAGATGTATCATCTATTGATATCAATCACTTGTCTATTGTGACTTATGTGGTTATTGATTTATTGTCCAGACATTTGTTAGCTCCTGCTAATGTAGCTGCTGCTAACAGTGTTAGCCTCAGATAATATAGCTAGTAGCATCTTGTTTATGATGCCATTTGAAAACTTCCAGATGTTTTGAAGTAATTATGAGGTTTTAGGTCAATAAAATAATAGATATTCAGACCAACATATTCAACTGAAATATGAAAAGTTATGAACTGGAGCGAGTTAATTTTAGAAACAGTTTATGTTTTTAATTAACAGTTTGGTTTTAATCTGAGTGAACAAATGAGGGAAAATCAGATTTTATGAATGAAAGTCACTTTTTCAATTTGAAATCAGAATAAAATCGTAAAACAAAACAAGTTTTTCTTTATTTTTGGACATAAAATATTTTTTATATTTACAAACCAGTAAATTTAGATTTTTTTCAGTTTTTTTCAGTCTTTGCTTTCAGCTTTCTGGAAGCTAAACATTGTGAAATAAATGCATCTCATCTGCAATGTGAATTTCATCAAATTTCCTCTGCAGCTCAGAAACTTACCACACGACCAATTTCCTCTAAATGTCTCTTTCCTCCCTTCTGGTCGACTGATTCACACGATCCGCCGTAACCATGGCCACTAAAAGCTTGTCATGTTTTTTTGGGGTGATTATTGAACACGTATCTGTCCATTTATTAATTCTCCTTAGGTAAAGTACACATTTTCAAGATGTAGCTCTAAAGGGTAGTTGCAAAAATATAGCTGAAATGAAAGAGCAAGCTGAGTCAGACTGCAAAGCACCGGAGAAGTCAATTATGGAGCGTTTTTATATTCTCTTTTTGTCCTAAATGTTGCTGCTCAGGAGCCATTTTTCATTGTTTTTATTCCACCCTGTTACCAGATTGTGTGAAAGATGGTGCAGTAGAGCAGAAGAAGCAAATTATAAAAACAAAATGTCCTCAATTTTATTGCGTTCAAATATTTTAACTGTTCATATTCACCTGCCTAATGAAAGTCCATCTGCCTTCAACAGTTCATGATCCAAGATGGCATCACAGATTGCAGCCTTGGATGCTAACTAGTAGCATGTCTTCAGTAGCAGGGCTCAGGCTTTTTCCCACCTGATGTTCAGGTACATTTCTAACATTTTCAGCTGCTGCGGTTCAAACGATACAAACTGACTCAAGATGCTGTTCCCCTCCCTGCCTGAGGGGGCGCTGCTTTAAGAACTACTGAAGGAAATCACGCAAGAAGACACTGAGCGCAACTTTCTTCTTATGAAGCATAAACAAAAACTATTCTTCTTCAGGAGAAAAGAGTCGGACTTAGTTTAATGGTAATGAGAAATATTTACTCGTAAATCTGTTTGCAGATGTTTGTTGACCTTGTGAATCCAACAATCAGCCAAATATCCACCATGGAGATAAAAACAGACATGCAGAGGATTAGCGCCGATACGTCTGTAGCAATGGAAGCAATATTTCACTGTTAGCGTCTTTTCTAGGAGCTGCAATGATCAGCAGGAACAGTTTATTCACACATTCAGAGATTCTTCTATCAATTATGGGACAAAATTAACGATTTTAAATCTGAGCTAAAAGCAACAGGACAATACGTAAAATAATCCAATGAAAAACTCAGTTTAGGAATCTGAAATACTAGACACGCTATTGGCTGCTGTGTGCAAAATAGCCAATCCAGGAGTTCCATTCATTTTCCTTGAAGCTGATTGGCTGCAGAGCAGAGATAAGGAACAACATCAATGTTAGCATCAGTGGCAGCGCTAACGCTACGATCACACAGCAGATAAAAGATGGAGCTGAATGAAGTTAATTAAAAATGTGATTCTTCACTGCTTTGTGCTTCTTTAAATTTGCAGATTTAACTAATTATTTACATTTTTTGATTAATTTCTAATTGATTATATTGAGGACGCTCAGAGAACTCCCACTAAATACGGTAGAAACTGAACCAGGAATGTCCAACTTTCCCAGAATGTGGAGGACAAAAGCAGGAGGTGAAGTTTCAGCCGCTCAGGTGTGAATTGTGCCCGGGCTGTGATTGTCGGTCGTGGCCTGCTGAGCTCAGTGGCTTCCTGCTTGGAGCGCGCGTGGAGACGATCTTCATGACCGGTTTCATTAAGTCCAGACCGTGAAGCATGCGGCTGCAATTAACACATTTAGACTGAGATCTAACGTGACACCGTTACATGATTTCTGAGTCAGAAAAGGTCAACTTGACGAGAAAATCAAGAAAATATTGTCTGTAGTCCGAGCCGCAGTGAGGACAGAGCTGATCGACAGCAGATCCATATTTGTTCATTTTGTCAGACTGAGATTCTTTTAAATTTGTTGAGCCTCTCAGACACTGACGCTTAAATAACTTGTTGCTATGGTGACTTCATGGGCCTACAGAGAGAACAATGCACAGTGACTTTTTGTTTTGGGTTTTGCTAGAAAGGAAGATATCCAAGGTCTGTGGCCTAATCAAAACATGTTCATTGCATTTTTTTTTTTACACAAGATCTTTCTTGTATGATGAGATTTAATTCAGTTCTGCATCTGGATCTGTTTTGGGGCATTTTGTCACTTTAAATCCTTATAAATCTGAGTAAGTTGTGTCACATGAACAGATGCACAACGATACAACCGTTAAGTTTGAAAAGCGGCCGCGGGGGATTAGCACGGCCCACGTTTGGGGCGGACGTCGCGGGTTCGACTCCCGGTCCCGGCGACCTTTGCCGCATGTCTTGCCCCGCCCTCTTTCCTGTCTGCCTACTGTAAAAAGTACGAGCCACTAGCGCCACAAAAACTCTTCAAAGAAAAAAAAAAAAAAAAGTTTGAAAAGCAGAAGTGGAGCCTCCTGCACGACCAACAAGAATGCAGCAAGTGATTTTTGTTTGGCAAGTCAACAATAAAACATTTGTCTTTTCCAGCAGCCATTGTACAGAAAAAAACAGCTGAACAAATGTACTGGAGTGCTGCTTAGGTTGCTAAGTAACGGGTGGTACTCCTCTGGGGTTGCTAGGTAACGGTGCAGTCTGTCGAATGTGACGAGACAATCGGGAGGTTTTTGAATGGCTCATTTTCCAGACACCAACAAACTTTTGATTTTTAGAATCAGTAAAAACCCAAAAGTAAAAACAAAAAAGTGCAAAATGTGACTTTTTGCGCTTTAGGTCACCTTTAAATCCAAAAATGTTCAAAAAACTGAAGGAGGACGACGTGATCAGGTAAAGTAACTAAACAGGAAGATGATAAAACCAGGATGTTGGAGCTGAGGCAGATTTCATCTGCTGATTCTCTGCAGGCTGAACTGAATGCTGAGCGTCTGGGACTGAAGCCTCCGGCGCTTCTGGACCATTTCACCAGGAAAACATCAGAAACAACAAGGAGCAGAAATGAGCTGAGATCAGAATAAACATGCAGTTTGTCCGTCATGATGAGGTTTAAAGCAGGAATATGGTTTCCATCACCTCCAGTGTCTAAATATCCAATCTCTCCATTCCTCCATGTTAGTTAAATGAGAATTAAAAGCTTTTAAGCTCCCATATGATCATAATCTAGATTTACTTAACATGTTTTAATTCACACAGGATGATGTTGCAACTCAATTGATTGATTTTATGTTTCAGATAAAACAGCAACCAGTAACCCAGCAAAGCCCAGCCCGTTACCTAGCAACCCCAGGGAAGTTCCAGCACATTTGGTCAGCTGTTCAATTTCTACTTGAAAACATGTTTTATTGGTGATTTACTATCCAGAAACAACTTGGACAAAATCTACAGCTGTCTATAAAACAGTTTAACAGCATTTTGACCTGATTTGAGGAAATTTTTACTAAAGAAAATGCAAAAAAATATTTGAGAGCAATTTAAAATATTGTCTTTTTTGAGGTAGAGTTGAGAAACTGCTAAGATTTCAAGACAGAATCTAAAACTAAACTATCAATCTCATCACAACGTTATCGATCTGATTCTGATTCCGACTCTATCGATATTATTAATATTTTGGATCTCAACTTCCTGATTGTTTCCACTTATTTGCATCATTGTTAAAATAAAAAGCAAATGTTTCAGAAAGAAAACAGAGACTGCAGTCTAAAAAAACCATTTAAAATGTTTAAACATCTTTTTGTGAAAATTCAACGCTATAATAATAAGATCTTCTTGCACAGTGTCTCTGCTGGTAACTTCACCAAACATTTTGCATTAGAAAAGTTAACATCAGGTTAATTAACATTTATTCAGTGGGAGTTCATGTAGGTTTTACAGTGGACAAAGGCGCTGACAGGTGTTCGGTCACCTGCCTGACTGAAAGTGCATTTAATGGCCGATTTGCCGACAGGAGAGCTGCACCCTGCGGCTTGATGAAGGTCCGGCTTCCCTGCGGCTGAGCGACGTTTGCTTCAAAGCTTTGGGATGAAAGACGTGTTAATTGGCTGGTAAAATTATACAGCGGCGGTTATTTAACCGCTGCTAAAAAAGCCCTGAAAATGAACATTTCCCAGTTTCCAGGCTGAAATCTGATCTGATTTAAAGCTCTAAAGAATCAGAGTGTAAAACTATAGTTTACTATCATTATATCATAGATTTTAAACATGTTGTTGCTATTTTCAGATTTCTTCTGTTATAATCAAGCTAATATCAATAACAGACAATAAGATGTTTGTGTTATTGTCCTCTGGCATTTTTGCTAGCTTTGAAAACATTTAGCTTTCCCAAGTTGCATTTATAAATCCTAAAGCTATAATTTAAACTTTCAGCTGAATAAAGTCCTATAACAGAAGAGAAAGTTTATTTTGCTTCTGCTAAATATTATTTCAGTGTGGAGCTTTAGCTTTAGCTAAACTGTTTATGATTAGCATTAGTGAAGCTAACGTATCAGTTAATATGTGTGAAAAAGGATTAGATATTTTTTCAGAATTGAAATTGTTTGGTGAGCTGGTTCTCTCTCTGTATCTGCTGTACAATGGCTGCTGGAAAAGATAAGTGTTTTGTTGTAGACTTAACATCCAGAAACCACTTGCTTCATTCTTGTCGGTTGAGCAGGAGGCACCACTTCTGCTTTTCAAAGAGAATCTGTCTGCGGCCATTTTTACAGGGAAGCATAAATGTTGAGTTGCAGGTTATTTAGATTTAAAGGATAAAATGCAAAAAAAAAAAAAAAAAAAAAAAAACAGCTAAAATCTCATTGTCTAACAGTGATTTTATACAAAAAATTTAAGAATCATGTTTGGAATAGGCCATAGAGTTACCCTAACCTGTCCAAAGTGACTTCTTGTTTTGCTTTAATTTATTTAAACTCTCTTTCTTACCCAAAGTGCTTCAGTGCTTCACCTTGAATAAAAATGGTTTTGGTCAGAAACATTGAACTTTCCTCCTGGAAATGATGTCAGTGATTCAGCATCACCAAGACAGCCAGACGTCTAATTTCCCGAACGTCACCGCGTTGAGCTTTAAGCCCAGAGATACGGAGCTGAGAGTCGATCTGAGCGTGAGATCTGAGCGTGAGAGCTGAGCGCCGCGGCGGCGGCTGACTGGAAATGAAGGTGGACAGCTGAAGGACTGCAGGGCAGCCCCGGCTCAGGCTTGTCATCTGATGACCTTGTGCTGTCTGCCATAGAAATCTGATCTGACAGCGCGCGGCCCGAGGCCACAGACACACCAGGACCGCCACCGACCCCCCACTGAGCGGATCCGGCAGCAGAATGACCACCGGCAGGCGTTGAACCGTTAATATCAACACTTTGCTGGACAATTAAACAATTAAAGCTTTTTTATGTGCAGAGTGTTTACTGTAACTAACAAAACAAGAGTTGACAGTTTGGCCCTAATGCCATATTTTACCTCTCAAGCATCAGCAAATAGTAAAGTTTGCAAGTATGTTTTGCAAACTTTATTATTTGCTCCCTAAAACTGAAATTAGACGTAGCGAATGTTTAACCTCATGACTCCCACTCGCGCCGGCTTGTTTGATTGGCACTCTGAGATTTAACCGTGTGGGTTAACGGCGGCCGGCTAAAGAGCACTCAGCAGCGTTCAGCTCTTCTTAGTCACAAAATGAGATGAAAAAAATCAGTTTGATCAGGAGCAACTGAAAGACATTTACAGATTGCCCTCCATAATATCATCAGGCTTTCATTGAACCATCCTGAGGCGTCATTATCATAATGATGGTCTCCAGCTCTGTGATTATCATCATGTAGTGCTTTATCGCCCCACCAACATGGCAACCTGCATCAGCATGGCTCCCATCTTCACTGCTACACATTATAGCTTCACAGCGCCAGCAGAAAACCAGCTTTTCAGCTGCTGAGGTTCTTCACTCCATTTAAACCAAAGCATTTTTAAAACAGTTCCCCTCCTCGCCTGTGGGGGCGCTGCATGGACATGAAGAATGTGTCAGTGAGCTAACACGAGTAAATGGACCAAACTTCACAAAGTATGTTCAGTTAATTTACATGATTAGTAATTATTTATGTGATTACTAATATAGTCGGTAATGAAATAAATAACTAAAGAGAGTTTCTAACTTTTGATGTCATTATTTTATTGTTTTGGAGAATTTCTGTTATGTCTGGTAAAAAAAAAAAAACACGAGTTATTTCTAATGCTAGAGCTAGGCTAACACGTTTGGGTTGTATTCATCCATTCATTCTGATTAAAACAATTTAATTATTATAATCTCAGTCTAATTAAAATTGAGTCAATTTATTTTGAACCAGTTTGAAAAATTACCTTCATCTTTATTTTTCCTAATTGGAATCAGATTAAAATAATAAAAAATAAATTAATTATATGATTAAAAATGGAACAAGGCCATTTGATGCTAATAATATAATTTTAATTGACTTTAATCAGTTTTATGACTGTTAAAAAGAAGCTGATGAAATCAAATAAGATTTTATTTCATATTTTGTTTTTTTTTTCAGCTGTGAAACAGAATTGATCTAAATTATTTCTGTGTCTCTTATTGACCTTATATTAATGAAGTAATTAAATCAGAGGATTTTCTTTGAGTTTTAAAATTCTTCTTTTCCTCTTGGATTGCAGCTGAATTACAATCCGGCAGCCGATAACAGATCTTTTAATATTCCTGGTCCCTGTAATATCAGAGGCAGAGTTTCTCCTTCCTGGGTTTGGCCCGGCATCAGAGCTTATTAGACAGATAAATGGAGCCGGACTTGAGCCTCTTTCGGTTCCCTGTGAATGCGGCTCCATCAGATAGCGGCAGGCCTTCTCGCCCTCCTCCATCTGATAAACAGCTGCTGCTCCACATGTTGTTATGTACAAACCTGGGAGACGATCCGTGTTTCTGCAGATCAGAGCCTGAAAATCTGGGTTTTTAATAGAGCCGGGCGATGCTGATCTGGAATTTAATAGCGATATTTTATGCCAAAAAGTATTTGTTGCTTATTTTTAGGTAGCTTTGGCATTCTTGACACCAAAAACAAAATTCAGTTTTTGTAAAATATTCACCTTTGCACTGGAACCGGAAGACATTTTAAATATCCAAAAGAAATAAACAAAGGAAAACAAATAAAATGAATGATAAAGACTTAAGATGTCTGTAAACGGCCAAAATTTGTTCAAAATTGAAACTTCAATCCAAGATGGCCGACTTCCTGCTTGACGTTGATGCCTGAGAGTTTCCTGTTGGTCAACTTTCAACAAACTTCCTTCCTTTACAGTAAAGTCAGATCAACGCTGAGAGCATCTTAATGTTGCCAGGTGGCGCTGTTGAGACATTTGTGTTGCAATAAACAAATAAAATAGGAACATATTTTCTATTTGTGTAGGCCTCCAAAAAGCCAAGTCAATTAGCAGGAGCATTATAATATATATTTATATATATATATTTGGTAAAAAGTTACTCAAATATTAGTCCGACAAACTAAAATATAAATCTAAGTAGAAATTTTGGTATTTTAAGGACAAAAATTACAATAATTTCTATCAGTGACAAAAAATAACACAATAAAATTTTTCCTGATCAGTTTCTTTTGTTAAAAAACTTATGAAACTTTAACAAACACTTTAACCCAGAGGTTGTTTTTCATTCAGTGGTTAGAAAATCCAGAAAATTTACTAAAATAAGAAAATAACTCAAGTAAAAGGAATTTATATCGGTGTAAAACAATGTAGATATCAGAAGAAAAAGCTGAAGTTTTTCTCTTTGCTGCCTTATTGTGCTGCTCAGTTTCAGGTTTTCTTCAAACTGAGTCCAGAAGAAAAGAGACTTTCCTTGGCCTGTTTCCTGTAACCATGGCAGCAGGAAGCGCGCTCCAATCAGGTTTGCGGCGTTGTGTGTTCAGGAAGTGGCCCGTTTCCTCTGTTCCCGCCGGTTTCCTCTCCGTCGCTGCAGAGCCGCTCAGCGGGTCGGCTTGGATTTATTTACCCCAAACTGCTGCCACTTATGGTTCAGGTGAGTTTCTGCTGAGATATGAGAGAGGAAATGTGGAGTTTAGCTTCATATTTATGTTTCTTTTGACTCACTTTAAGACACTTAAACCAGAAAATGTTGTCAGGACTCATTTCAGTTGTTGTGAATCATTTTCCTTGTGCTTTTCTTTTTACTTATATAAATTACTTGTATGACATGAAGTTACAGGGTCAATTTATGTTTTCATTTACATTTTAGTCATGAAAAATGTTAGAAGTTTGAAATCCTTCTAAATTTATCTGCTTTTTTTGGATCTTTCCACTAAACTAATATTTAGTTAACAAGCTAAATATTTAGCTTCAGACTAATCGTTAGCTCAGAGCTAAATGTTTAGCTAATATGCAAATTCACTTCCTGTTAACTGGAATTTGACTGCCAAAATAAAAGCTGGGTTTTGTGAAAAACTGCTGATGTTAAAGGTTTGCTTCAGTCGTTGCTCATTGTTGTTTGTTTTCTGGTTATTTGTTTTCTGGTTGTTTGTTTTCTGGTTGTTTCTTTTCTCCTCTCGTTACCTTGAACCAGAATTAGCTGCTCCACAGATCAGTGACTAATAAACCAAATTATTGTTTATTATAGTTTTTGATGGTTTAACAATAAAAATCACACGACCTTTTGACCTCAGACTAAACCGAACTCTTCCTCCTTCAGATTTGTGAGAATCGATGGAGTTCAAGCCAAACGACATCACTTCCTGTCTGTGATCCCCTGGCAGCGATGCCCCTCAGCCAGCTGGTCACCGGCAGCTCCTGCCTCCAGGCTCCTCCTCCGCCCAGCCGGGTCGCCGCCGGCCGGTCAGGGGGACGGAGCGGCCCCCGGATCGGCCCCCGGAGCCGCCGAGGAGCTGCGGCTCGGCTGGGAGGAGCTGCTGGAGTCCGGACCTGAAGGTGGCGCTGCTGCTGGTGACGCTGGCTGGAGCCGTGATCCTGCTGCTGCTCTACAGGCTGCTGCAGCTCAGGCACAGGTAGGAGCTCACCTGGTCTGGGGGCCAAAATCAGAGAAAACAATAAAATCACAAAAAGTCACAAAATTACAAGAATAAATACGAGAATGAAGCTGAGAGACTCTTATTGTTTGAACTTTGTTCTTGTACAACTTTATTTTGGTAAAATTCACTCACTTATTGAAGAACGAGTGAAGGTCTGAGCAGCTTGTTGCTAGGCTATCAAAAAGTGGTTTAGCTAGTTGTGTTAGCAGCCACCTAGCTTAGCTTGAGTCTTTGCTCTGCCTACATCTCCCAGAATGCTTTGCAGTTCAGGGTATTTTCTATTGATATTGATAGATGTTGTCTCTGGTCGGGTTCTGGTTCCAGACTCAGGCTGGCCCAGGCGGGACACGCCCTGGAGTACAGCAGCTTCTACAGCGCCACCTACAGGCTGACGCAGCCCACCGCCTGCCAGGAGATCCCACCAAGAACGGGTCTCTCCCTCCAGAACCGGCTCCCATCCAGACCATCACCACCATCACCCCCGTCGTCCCGCCGCCTTCCCTGCCCCTCCGCCGACCCCGCCTGCAGCGCCCGCCTGGCCTGCGGCCGCCGTCGCTGCCTCTGATCCACGCCACGCCGCCCAGCCCCCACCTGTCCTGGGGCGCCTGCTCGGACGGCGACGTTTACTCTCGGATCGGAGCCTTCCGGCCCTCCAGGCTGTCCAGCCTGTCCAGCAGGTCCACCGTCATCCTGTTCGAACACTCGGCCCTCTGAACCCTCGGGTCAGAGGTCGTTCATCAGGAAATTGTTTCTGCAAAAAAACGATCAGTTTTGTTGTTGGACTGTAACTTATATTGTTTAAACAAAACAATTTTACAACAAAGTGTCAGGAGCCATAATGATAAAAAAAATAAAATGTCTTAATATTTGAAGAACAATAAAATCTCATTATTACAACAATGAAGTCAAAATAACACAAGAATAAAACTTTTTTATGTTGATTCTCATAAAGCTTCTTTTATTGTTTTCACTTTATTGTGTTTTTATTCAACTTTATTCTCATATTTTATTTTGTAAGTCTCCACCAGAGTGCCTGAAGACTTTACATAGTCAGAAACAAGTTGCAGTTTTACGGCTCTGAAACATTTTCTTAATGATCCTGATTGGATTTTCCATCCTTCAAACATGAAAACGTTTCGTTTCTTTAATTATTTTGATGTTTCTTGGTTCACATGGGGGGAAATTGTGCTTAAAGCTTTCCGTTAGCATAGAAACAACAAATGTTCAAAAGTTTAATTTGGAGGGATTTCATCTATTCTTAGCATCATAATAATACAGCGTATCAATGTTAGAGGATTTTTAGGTTGGAATCACCTGATGCTTTCATTTTATACCTGATAGAAACATTTTGTTTTGTTTTTATCGGTTATTCCTGTGAAATTCAAATGTTTGGAGTCGGAACAGATTATTTTATTCTATTCAGCCTCAGATTGATCCTGTTTTTCTGGCAAACACTTTTTCTGTGATTGAAAAAGAGCATTTTTTATTTAAAAAAATAAATAAATATATATATATATGGATGGCAAAATATGTCAGAAAAATATTTGTTTATATTCAATAAGACAGGCTGTTGAATAATTCAGTGAAATCCTCAGAAAACTGGAATCTGCTCTGAAAGATAACAGCAGGTGGAAAATGTCACGGACCGATCCGTCGTCAACAGGAAATGTTCCTCTCTGGTCACACGAGGAGTAAACTTTTAGGTTTTGCAAGAGTTTCTGGAACTTTATGTGTTTCCTGCATAAAGACGTCAGTTTGTTCAGTTTTTCTATCAAACTTTGTTTTGCAAAATAAATCAGATGAAAAAACACAAAAACACCACAAGCAGTCAGAAGTTGACGCTAACACTGAAGCTAATGCTAAAGCTAAACACAACGACCCTGGAGCAGCAATTTAGTTTTGACATTATGATTCACATGAAAATGAATATAAATCTCTAAGTACTTGAAGAAATATTAACAATCAACAAGCAAAATTTTAATCAACTGAAAGTTCAGAAAACGGCCAAGTAAATTAGCGCTTGGTATGCTAAATGTTTTCAGTGCTAAATCACTAAATGACAAATTTCTGCTAGCATTAGCAGCACTCAGGCTCATGCTTTTATTTTGTTAAGCATTCTCAGCCACTCCTGCTTTATGCTTCATAATTACTGATATTCTTTCAAATTTGCATTTTCAAGAAGTTTATTTAATTGAGTGTTGTAGTTATTTTAGTTTCAACATGATGTATAAATGTGCACATAATATGTTTTATGGTTTCCTCCTTTGTTTCTCTGCTGCAGATAATTGAAAACCATAACAATATTTACCAAAAGCTGCAAAACTATGAAGATTTCACACAGTTATTGTTCCTTCAGCCATAAGCTGAACCCAAAGCAGATTATATAAAATATGAACTACATCTCTGTGTCCTGTGTTTGAACTGTGAGCGTGTGCACAAACCTGCCGTGTTTCACCAAGTCCATGCACATAAAATAATTTACATTCATATCTTAATGTTTACAAAAACCATCCGTGTCTTTCTTTCTTACACAGAAAGTTCTGAAAAATTTTTAAAAGTCGTCCAAATGCCTAAAGATGCGACGTTAGCTGAGTCACTTTAAACCAGTTTTGTTTTAAAAGCTTCATACTAAATATTGTTATTATTTTACTGCAACTTCTACCAGAGGAGCAGAAACAGTGAAGAGATAAAAACAGAAGAAATATTGTGTGTAAAACATATTAAATCAATTCAAATCATTTACCTATCAGGCATCTGCATGTTGACAGAACATCCAAATCAGAGGTCAGTTTCTGGGCCACCAGCAAAAAACATGAGATCTATTCAAGTAAAGGATAAAATACAGAATAAGGTACGTAGCATAAAGAGTTAGCAAGCTAAGCTCTTAGCTCCAAACTAAATCTGTATGCAACTTGCTGGCTAAACATTTAGCTTGTAAACATTTTGCTAGCATGCTAAATACTTTGTAATAAACATTGATCCAAAATGTGAACAAACCAGTAAATAATCCAAACTATAGTTTATTTTTAACTGTAACTAACAAGCCATATGGAAACTTCAGTTATTTAGTTTTTACTTCTGTTAGTCTTGTTTTGTTTTGATGTTTGCATTAATTAAACTACATTGACGAAAAAACTAATTCTTTCATTAAAAATATGACTAATTTGGTAAAGATGGAATAAAATAAACCCAGGCTAGTAAAACAAACAGAACATTTTAGTTTGCAGCTCGATGAGCATCATGTTTTCAGTGAAAAGGAAAAACACTTTTAAAAAAAACAACATCTTTTTCCTGACAGCAGGAGCTCAGAAAACATTAAATGATAATAAATGTAATTCTGAGTGGCTCATTAAGGCCCAATTTATTGACTGCAGTTTCAGCAAAATGAAATGTTAGAAAGACACAAAGATCCAGAGGGGATGAAGAACAGCTGCAGATCGCATCAAACAGCAAAACAACACAAACAATCGTCTGTTTGATGTCCCTCTTACAGTGACTGAGCCCAAACAAAGACACCTGCGGCAGGGTCAAAGGTCAGGACGCTAACAGTCCCACCAACACAGAGACAGTCTGCAGGAAATGCAGGAAATAAATGAAACGTTATTTTCTCTTTTTCCGTGCATTAAATTAAACTATTCCACATTTTACAAAGTTCACTACAGTGAGACGATAAATCAATAATAGATATCGGGATAAAACTGATCAATGATGCAACATGCAGAAAGTTCGCTGAAGTCCAATACAGAACCGCAAAGCATTCTGGGAGATGTAGGCAGAGGAAAGATGTTAACCAATTACTAACACATTATTACCTAGCAAAAAGCTGACTTGCGCAGCAGCAGTTTAAAGTTTCCCCTCTGAGCCTCATTACTAAAATAAAACTGTGTGAAGAGAAAACTGGATAAAAACAGTAAAGATTATTATCACTATTTCAGATATTTAAAACTAAACATTAATCAATAATTTTCTATATTGGCTGATATGAATCACGGTTTTTCAGTCGCATCGTCCAAATTAATTTGAGTCCTGAAACAATTTGCTGAATTACATGAGTCCACAGGTTGTAGTGATTTTATTTTTTTTTTTTTTTATTTTTTAAATGAGTGAAGTTGAGTTTCAGTTGGACACAAACTAAAGTCTCTGGTTAACGAGGGTCTGAATTAATGAGTTCATTAGTGAGTGGAGGGGCCTCATGTGTTCACACAGACACTCGGCCATGACCAGGAATCCATGATCCGTGTTCAGCCGAGTCCCAGCGCGCGCTCCGGTCCGGTCCGCTCCGCCGCAGAGCTCACATACAAACAATTAAACTGATTCTTACATTTACAGTCAGTTATTTATCACTTTAATCAACATCTGGCTCATATTTAGATGCTTTTTCCTGCTGACTGACTGGGACTGGATGGATGCACAGAAAAGCAAATATGAATTATGAGTTGATGTTTCTGATACTTCCAGGACTAAATATTCTGTTTATTTTATTTTGGTGTAACTAAAACAGGTCGATGAACAGCAACCCAAAGGTTTTGCTCCATGTTTTGGCTGTGATTGTAATTCCTCTGACAGCAGAGCGCCACCAGCAGCCCTGCAGGGTAAACACGGCTCCACTTCAGCAGCATACGGACCAAATTTAATCCCAGCTCTGCTCTGCAGGCTGATTTACAGCCAAGTGCACTCAGCTGCAGTCTCTGAGGCAGCTCCCGAAACCGACCTGGACGGGCCTGGTGCCGTTTTGTTTTCCTGCTGCGGGAAACAAACCAACACAAAACAGGAATTGATCATCAGTTTAATCATCAGAAAGTCGATTTCTGATGATAGAAAAAGAGAATCTGAGGCTTCAGCTGTTATTGTTTTCATCATGTGTTCAAAAAGTTTCAAACAAACGCAGCGTTGGAATAACTGGCAGCGCTGATTAATACACAAAGGCCCGACGTTGAGCAGAGCTGGAGGCAACAGACCAGAGATTGCAGAGAAAATCACAGACCTGTCGCTAACCCAGGCCCCCGTCTGGTTACGCCAAAAAAAAACAAATGTTGAGATTTTAAAGAAAAGACGTTGACATTTTTGATCCTTAAGGTCAAAGTTTGGAGAGAAAAATTCATAAATGTTGAGATTAATATTGTGTATTTTCTAGGGAAAAAACAAGGAAATATTTTGATCTTGTAAAGTTGAACATTTTTGTATTTTGAACATTTTTCTGAGTTTCAAAAGTTGAAAATTGAAATATTTCTGTTTTTTCTAGTAGATTTCTGAGTTGAGTCTCAACATTTGCTGGTTTTTCCTCCTACATGTTTTACTGTTGGATCTCAGAAATTGTTCCGTCTTTTTCTATTAAATGCGGCTGAAATTTGCTCCTTTTTTTGGCATAAATAATCCAGAATGCATAGGAGAGAATTTATATTTTCCATAAAACTGGACCACATTTCCCATCATATAACAGCTTAATTGCAGTTTATGACTCTTTCTTCTGGTTTTATTGTTTTTTTACATGTGAAATTTGAATAAAAATGTGTCTCCATTTTCAATCAGCTCAAGGAAATAATAAAAGGGGGATTTATTTTGTCCTAACTTGATGTTTTAGTGAACCCGTCTGACTGTGCAGCTCCTGCGGTTCTGATAATCCAGAACTGATAAAGAATCTCTTTCTGGATCTGGATGAAAATATCAATATTCTGTTGTCTATATTAGTTTCCAGTTGTTGGACTACAGTAGAAACAAGCCTGGTTTGTTGGACACAATGAGGAAGTCCACCTGCGTGTTGTGCGCCAGCTGCTCTCTCACCTCCAAGCGCCTCACCGGGCCTTTGATCAGGTAATTGCTCCTCGGCCCCCGAGTTTGCGTCGCTCGTGCGTCTCCATGGCGACCGCCTCTCCATCCTTCATGCGCCAGCCGCTTTTTTAAGACGGCGTTACGAGGCGGGCGGGCCGGGCAGAACCTGGTCCACTTTGACCTTTCTACGGGTGGCTCGTAAAGGGCAGCAGGCGGCCCGACCGTCCCTTTAACGCCTCACAGTCTGAGTGTTAGAGTCACACTGGAGAGACGAAACTGGGACGGTCAAGAACCAGCAGTCTGTCTGTCTGTGACAGATTGTAACCAGTTTCCTCTGATTCACATGTAGAGGAGGCAGAGTTTCCAAAATATCACTCAAAAGCAGCTGTTCGAGAAATGACTGGAGAGTAAAGAAGGATTTGGTAGAAAGTTACTGAAATACTGAGTCAAATTATCAATCATTTAATAATTCAAAATTACATCATCAGACGGACCTAAATGTGGAAATGTTGGTCTTTAAAGATCAAATAAAATTTTCATAACAAAAATAAAATTTTTCCAAATCAGTTTCTTTCAATAATAAACTGATGAAACTTTAATGGCTGTTTCTCTCAGTCTGGTGGATTTTTGATTTGTTTTCATTCAGTGAGGAGAAAATCCAGAAGTTTTACTTGAGTAAGAGGAGAAATACTTCATAATAAAAATACTCAAAGTACAATAAAGTAAAATTATTTTTAGAAAAACATTACTCAAGTAAATTGAACTAGTTACTCTCCAACTCTAGATTTTATAATCAAGTAACTGTGTCGCTTTTATCTTAAAAATGCTGTATATATGTATCAGATGTTAATTAAAAGAAATGTCACTTCCTGATTTGATGGGCCTCTGTCTCTTTAAGAAACTCTTTCATTATTAATAGAGAAATTATTACTGAAATGTATTAAATCTAGTCTAATAATGTGGCAAGTAAAGCTTAACAGCCTCATTTTAGCGTTAGCGCTATTGCTAACCTAGCTTAGCCTGGAAACTGTCATCATAGAAACTTTATGAACACCATAGATGTGAAAAGCTAACAATCATTTTTAATTGAATGTTAATATATTTTTCAAATTGCTGCCAGGTTTGATTGACAGCACTAAGCCCCGCCTCCTGCAGGTTGTTGTGTGGTTGTTTCTAGTTTAGTTAGCAGATTTTTTCACTGCTCAACAATAAACTAAGCAAACTATAATTCTGATTAAGCAAATTCTGAAGTGTAAGTTTAAATCATTTGAGCCGAAACTTTGAATTTTTTGTGTTTTAAAAGAAAAACATCCAGTTTTCAATTATCAAGTGAAAAAATGTTTATGTTATTAATATTGGTTCCTGCTTTCAAACTGAGAATTTAAGTATTTGAAGTTTAGAAATTCTGCTGTGAAAATCTGTGCTCTGACTTATGGCACTAATATTGCCCCATAAAAATCAGCCTAAAAGTTGAGTTTGTGAAAAAAGTAACTTTTTATTGGACTTTACATGAACACGAACATGAGCCTCGATCACAGCTTCATCTATGCTGAGTCTACAGACAGTCTGATATATTTAACGATGATTATCGACACGAGTTTCTGTTCCGGTTCGGTTCTGATTCTTCAGGGTTTGCAGAAATGACACTTGATGATTTTCTTGAAGGCGCTCTGGAAGTCTTTGTTGAAGTAAGCGTAGATGATGGGGTTGAGCAGGGAGTTGGAGTATCCCAGCCAGTTGATGACGGCCTCCAGCCAGCCGGGCATGTAGCACGCCTCCCGGCAGAACGGCATCACCAGCGCCACGATGAAGAAGGGCAGCCAGCAGAGGATGAAGGTGCCCATGATGATGCCCAGCGTCTTCACCGTCTTCCGCTCCCGCGCCAGCGCGATCTTCCGCTTGGCCTCCGTCGCCTTTTCGTGGCGGCTCTCGAACAGCGGCGCGGAGCTCGGGGTTGGGCAGCGGCAGGTGGCCCTTGGAGCTGCTGTGCACCTCGATGATCTCCAGAGACTCGCCGTCGTCGGCGTGCTTCACCGCGCCGTTGACGCTCGGCGGAAGCGGCGGCCGCGGCTCCACGCTGCGCTTCAGCTCTTGCCCTGCTGCGCGTCACCCTGCGGCTTCTTGTGGAAGAGCGCCGGCGACAGCGCCAGGCACGAGTCGGACACTTTCTTCTTCTCGGTTTTACGCACAGTCCTCCTGATCCGGACCGCGCCGCTTTGAAAATCCGCCCGTACAGAACCAGCATCAGCGTCAGCGGGATGTAAAACGCGCCGAACGTGGAGTATATCGTGTACCACGGGTCCTGCCGGATCTTGCACTCCATCTGGCTATGTTGGTCCTCCGCGTCGCCGCTCGGCTGGGAGCGCATCACCAGCATCGGCGGCACCGAGATGGAGAACCCGACTATCCAGGTGACGCTGATCAGAACCGCGGCTCGCCTCGGCGTCCGCTTCTTCATGTAGTCGATGGGCTCGGTGATGGCCCAGTAGCGGTCCAGAGCGATGGCGCACAGGTGCAGGATGGATGAGGTGCAGCACACCATGTCCAGGGAGATGAAGATGTCGCACGGCACCGGGCCGAGCGTCCAGCGGTCCAGAACCTGGTAGAGCGCCGCCATGGGCAGCACCAGCACCGACACCATCAGGTCGGTCGTGACGGCCAGGGAGCCGATCAGGTAGTTGGCCACGTTCTGCAGGGAGCGCTCCAGCGCGATGGCCGCCACCACGCAGCCGTTCCCGAAGGCTGCGCACAGGATGAGCGCGCCGAGCAGGACCGAGGTGAGCAGCTGGGAGCTCAGCCTGACCTCCGCGCCCGCGGCGGCAGCAGGTTCGGTGGAGTTGGGGAAGTCGAGCCAGGCTGTGGTGTTGTTGGTGCCGTCCATGTTGGCGCGGCGCGTGCGGTGCGGCGCTGCGCGGCGCGGTGCGGACAGAGCGGTTAGCGGAGCCCGATGCGCAGCCGATCAGCGCACATAGCGGACTGATTGCGGGAGGAGCGCAGAGCGGGTCGCGGCTGCTGACGGAGAATGATGCAGGTATTTATACCTGTGATGGAAAACGCGTCATGGCCCGGTTCTGGTTCTGGTTCTGGTCCATTCCGCTTCCTCTTAATGTTTCAGCTGTTAAACTGGACATTTGATTTACTTCCAGGTTTCATCTCTGGTTTAGTTTTTATGCCACAGTTTTTGTTTTATTGCAGTTTTTCAGAACCAAGTGACCAAACGGACCGAGGCGCTTAGAGCGCCACCTGCTGTTGGCATGGTGACCATAAAACACACAAGGTCTGAAAATGGACTGATGATTTATACGCTGTGAAAAGATTTCTAAATTATTACAAAATTAAAAGAAGTATTATAATAATGATAATAATTAATATTATTACTGATATTTCATTACAATTTTATATTATCATTACATAATAAATTATTATCTAATATGTCATATTAAGCTAAAGTTCTGAATGATTTAACCTCAAACAATATAAAACCTAAATTAGTAGAAAACAGAGAAACATGACGATGTCATCACAGTTTAAATGAAAATATAGTTTATTATTATTAATGTTTAATATTAATCATTATTGTTACTATTATTATTAATATCATTATCATTACTTTAATAATATTATATCATAACAATAGTATTAACAATATTAAAAATAAATATAATTATTATTATCGTTTTGATACTAATAATTAGCATATCATCGATTCTAAAGATACTTGGATTATATATATATTTTGTTTCCCTTTGAGCTAAATAAAAAAATATCAACTGAATTTTATTACAATGACAGACTCGGAATAAGTAAATTATTACATTTTCAACACTTTTTTGTCAAAACAAGTTGATTTTTGCGATGCTACCAATTTTTTAACTGCAGTTACATAAATGAACCAGTAGGGGGACACTGCTATAATGTTTTTTTTTTAAGCTTTATAACATTCTTTAGATTAAATGTGCCTTTAATCATGACAGAAAAGCGGAAGCTTCGTCTTTACTGGCTTTGGGACGGTGAGCGATCTCGTCATTTTTGGCCCACCGGCCGTCCCGTACGTCCTCTCTTCTCCTGTTGTCAAACGGATTTAAACCCTCAGCACTTCGTCGCCTCGGCCGTTTAAACATTTAAAAGTTGTCCGCGGTAAGCCTAACCGTGCAAACTGGTTATAAAACATAACATCCATGCGTTGAAAGTTTTATGTCTGCGGATTCAGATCCGTCAGGGAAACTTTATGACGTTAACTTTAGCGGAGTTAGCAGGAAGCTAACTGTTTAAACGGTTTGTTTTCAGGCTATTAGCAAAACATTTAGAGGGACAATAACAGCTAAGCTGTGATATTAATACAAAGAAGCGTTAATGAAACTGATGCACGTATTAAACTCTGTCACAGTTGGTTGGTAGTTTGATTCTTCGGCATCAGCAGGTGTTTTTTCAACCAGCCCAGCTGTGATAAAGTCTGAAATTATTAAATTATTTCTCATATTTCCAGATTTAAAGAAGCTGATAGTTCGCTGAAAACCCTCTAAGTGGGTTTATATCAACAGTTCGGAAGCTTTCTGGAAGTTTTCCTCCATTTTTCTGACTCTTGATGCTTTTTATGATCAGTTTCAGTCCTAAATCCATGTGATGGGAAGGCCGACTGTTGGTGATTCTGGGATCCGTCACGTGGTTAACAAACCCCACACATCCGTCTCCATGGCAACGCCTACAGCTCATTCTGGGAGGTGAGTGGAATGTTTAGTGGAAGGAAAAAGTGTCGCTATAAGGCAGAACCAATGAAATGTGTCACTTTTTGAACAGAATTAGTGAATAAAAATATCATTTTGAGGATGTTTTTAATAATCCGTTGACCTTTGACATGTTTGCTTTGTGTTGTCGTCCCTCCCGACCAGCAGATGGGTTGAAGATGAATGGAAAGAAGCTCCGCTGTCGGCGCTGCCGCAGGGCCGTCGGAGACGCAGCTGTTTGGTGACGGTCAGTAATGAGTTTTATTTAAATGTAATCAAACTGGTTTGATTTGGACACAGAACATTGTGAGGACTCAGCGTCAGACATTCAGCGTCTCTGTGTTTTCCTCCAGGTCATACTTTTATTACTGGAGGTTAAAAGTCTGAACTTAATAATGTAGCATTAAGGAATAATGCTACATTATTTCTTAATGTAGCATTGCTAGTGTGGTGAGTCACTGCAGGAAGAGGATTTTGGCCACTGTGTGAACTCTGGGAAACAAGTTTTGATTTTTAGAATGAATCCATCCATCATTTTTATCCATCCATCTCCTTTGAATTTTTAAAACCACTTCCTGTTGTTGTCTTCTTTGTGGTTTCTTCCAGTAGTAACACCCGGCTGTTGATCGTGTGACTCATGTTTCAGTACAGCTTTACAAAATACATTTATAAAACCACCTCATCCCAGTGTAAATTTATTTGAGTTGTTCCAGTTTGTGTCTCTCTGAGGTCCAGTTTGTGTCTCCAGGCAGCAGACTCCTCTCCGGCCACCTGCTGCATTTGGCACATGGATGTTGATCATCTACCAGAGTGGATCTGGACCTCGGTTCAGCAGGTCGGTTTCTCCTCTTCCTGTTTGTTTTTATCATAATTTAATGTGATTTCTGGTTCTTTTCCTCTTTGGTTTGGGTCACTGCAGCCTGAAGTGACCCAAACCTGCCCGTGTGGTTCAGACGGTCGTCCAGGTCCTGAGGCAGAAACATGAGTTTTGTGTTGCTTCAGGCCAGCTGTGATCAGAACCGTTTCTAGAGTTTTCCAGAACCTGCCGTCTCGTCCTCAGGCCATCTGGACGTCCGGGAAGCTGAACTGCTTCCACTGTGGGGCTCGGCTGGGCGGCTTCAGCTTCCTGAACCGGTACCGCGCCCCTGCGGCCGCGACGCCACCGTCCACTTCAGCCGCAGCCGCGTGGATCTGGACCAGAAGCCCCGCCTCCTCATCGTCCCGCCGCACAGGCCGGGCCGTGGGTCGGCGCAGGCCCAGCAGGAGGAGCCGGTCTGTGCTCCGGACCCGGTCTGTGCTCCGGACCCGGTCTGTGCCGGCGGGACCCCACAGCACGGTGCCGCCGGAGACATGGACGCGCCGCAGCTGGACCCGTCTGTCCGGAGAACAACAGAACTTAAGGCTGAAGCGGATCATGAGGTTTGGAGCGACGCCGTCCCCTGGGAGTCTGGCGCTCCAGCAGGATTAGCATCGTTAGCATCGCCGTCTGCAGCGCCGCAGGAATCAGATGAAGATTGTTTCACCTCTGAGGGAGAAGCAGAGCAGCAGGAGGAAGTGGTACGTTTACCTTTCTGACTGGATCAGGAGTCAGATAGGAAACGTTTTAACGTCGAATGTTTTTATTTACATCTGGAAAATTCACAACGCAGGACGGAAAAACTATTATTGTTTTACTTTCCAGTAGAATCTGTTGCCAAACTGAAACCTGGAGACGAAGCTGCAAAGTTAAAAACAGCATAAAGAAAATAAACAGAAGAATAACTCAGGATTCAACTCCAGAAATTACAATTCAAAGTGTTTTACTGAAAGTTTCACCAGTTCACCAAATTTCTGAAACGTTCGACTCTTAAAACTCAGAAATGTCCAAGTTTTTTCTAGTAAATTTCTGAGATTTTTTTACTTTTGGAGCTCAGAAATTTCTGTCAGTGGATTTTCTGTGTTGTTTCATAAGCAGGAAGCAACACAGAGACGCAGGTTCCTCGATTTTCTTTACAAAATGAAACCAGGAACAAACTAAACGGGTCAGAACCAAAACCAGGGGAGACTTTGGTTGAGCTGCTGGTTCTGACCCGGTTCTGGTTTTCTCCTGGCCAGGTGTCGTCCGCTCAGGGCCCCGGGGTTCTGAGCTCCTTGGCCCGGACCAGACTGAGCAAAACGGACCAGAACCGACTGAAGAGTCGGAGGAGGAAGCAGAGGAGGAGAGAGAGATGGCTGCAGAGTCAGCTGCAGGAGGAAGAGGAGGACGAGCCGGTGAGGAAGAACAGACTGGATTATAATATTTCACCAGACCAATAAAAATCTGTTTTAATTCAGAAATAATAAAAACTGTTTAACTTCTGATTAATGTTTATAATTTAATGTTCGTTTTAATCTGATTTGCTGAGATGAATGTAGAGAATTGATGAGTAAAGAAAGTTTGGAGTCAGTTTCTACCCTCCTCCTCTGTGTGACCTCTGACCTCAGGCCCAGTCGTCCCCAGCCTGTCCTCCGGCCTGTCCTCCGGCCTGTGAGGACGCGGACCGGGACGGTCTGACCTGCGCCGTGTGTCTGGACGTGTTCTTCCGGCCTCGCAGCTGCCTGCCCTGCGCTCACGTGTTCTGTGAGCCGTGTCTCCGGCGCCTGGCCCGGAACCGCGCCGCCCACACGCCGTGCCCGCTCTGCCGCCGCCTCATCTGCAACACCGGCTTCCACAGAGGTCGGCCTGCTCCCGGGTCACGACCTGAGATCAATCCGCTCCGGTGTCTGACTCTGCTCCGGTGTCTGACTCTGCTCCTCTTCCTCCCTCAGAGCTGGACCACCGGGCCAGGACTCTGTTCCCCAAGGTCTGGGCCACACGCAGGCAGAACTTCCAGAACTCGCTGAGCGCTCGCTGGCCGCTGCCCAGCTCCCGGGAGCAAACACGCTTCGTATGCTGTCAGGACATTTTCACTTTTACACTTTTAAAGGGAAGCTACCATGTAAAATTTATATTTAGCATCTTTTTGTATTTTTATTTGAGTCCAGATGCTTAAAAACCCACTGAGCCTTGACTGGGTCAATAATCAGTAACTTATTTTAGTTTTTTCTGTTCCCATAAAAATGTGTATTTTTCCAATAAATTGGCTCTGAATGACTGGGCCCCATGTTGGATCAATTTGTGGGGAAAATATAAAATTAAAGCCACAGGAGTCAGAATCTCTTCTTCTGGCCGAGTGAGGAGATTTTATCAGATCATCTGCAAACAACACAAGAAAAACACAAAATGTCTAAATTCTGATATTTTCAAACATTCTGACTCTGATTTGTCCAAAACATAAATATTAACGCCATCAAACACCAGGCCTGTGAGGTGAAACAAAATGGCCTCCATTTAAACTCAATACATGAGGCTTTGCTGCCCCTGGTGGCTCAGGTGCATCATTACACTTCACACCTGTCTTCCCTGAAGACGCCCCACATTAAAAGTATTTATCTTTACTGCTTACAATAACATGATTATGAGACAGTGATTATTTGTGTGTTTAGTTTATTTCTGCGCAGGTAAAACCATCATTTTAATTTTAAAATATTATTTTCTGTATCTGGTTATAATGATACAGCTGAATAGAAAAGAGTCATAAACTGAGTGTTAGTATTTAGAGCAACTAAAATATTAATCATTTGAATAAAAACTCTCTGTTTTTGTGGTTCTCGTATTCTGGGATGTGTGGTGACCTCTGACCTCTGCTCTGTTGTGCTCCAGGTCATGGGCGAAGCGCGGAGGCCGCGTGGCGACGCTGGCGTCTAACTCCACGACCCTTTGACCCGGGCGTGCCGGGCCTTCCTCAGCTGCCCTTCGCCACGCTCATCATCCTCTTCATCGTGTCCTTCGCGCTGCTCCTCTACCTCGCCGGCTTCTTCTTCACATTATTCTCATGAGTTTCTGCACATGGTCTCGTTTTAATCCGATGAACTTCAGAGACTCTTTAAATCCTGCAGAACCTCAGAAACGGTTCCAACTGCTTGCCAAATAAATTTCTTGACTTTTCAAGGACTGAGACGTTAAAGGTGTCGATGGTTTCTGAGCCTTTTGTTATGCTGAGTCATTGTTCCTGACCATGACTCAGACAATAAATCCAACCACAACAGACACGTTAGCTTAGCGCTAGCAGGAGAAACGCTGCGTCCTTTTACCAAAGAGAAAAAATCTTACACTACTCCATTTTTATTTAGGTTTCATGAAGAAGGAAGTTGCCTCAGTGTCGTTTCCTTCAGTGGTTCTTGGTGCAGCGCCCCCACAGGCCAGGAGGGGAACAGGCTGCTCAACGGGTTGAGTTGGTTTGAAGTCTAAATTTAGTTGGTAGACTAAATATTTACCTTGCTAACTAAATATGTGGCTTAAAACTTAATTTACTTTCTACCTAAAAAGCTGAATATTTAAATGTATTTAAATGTTTAACCTGTTAAGAGTTTAGACTAAACATTTAACTAAAAAAATCAACTTTAAATGAAATATTTAGTTTGAATATATATTACTGGTAACTAAATATTTGGCTTGCTAATTAGATATTTAGTTTGAAACTGAAGAATGAATTAATTACTTGGTGAAAATAAGACAAACTTGTTTTGTATTATTGACGGGCTGCAGTCTGAAACTAAACCCGTCATCATTTAAATGAACCCAGTTTGATGCGGTTAAACCCGGTGGGTTTTTCCTCTCGTCCTCAAACAGTTAATCTGGTGACGACTGGTTTTGCTGTTGCTCCTGCACAGTGAGGCAGGGCGGAAGCCCAGCAGCGCCCCCTCCTGTCGGCCTTCACAGGCGGCTGAAGGTGACTCCATCTCGGCTGGGATGCGGACGCGGCTGCTGCGGCTCCCATCGGCCGGACTCCAGCTCCTGTTTCCCCGGGAAACCAGCGCTTACAGCCGGGGAAGGGAGGCCCAGCGAGCCGACTGAGCCGACACCTTCTGCCGGATCTTTTCTGGGTATTTTTTATTTCGGGGTGCCTCTGTCTGGGCGGGCTCCGGCGCAGGGGGTGCATGCATGTGTTCCGCACCGTACGGGCGGAAAAAGCGCCCAAGATCCGCAGGGAGCATCTTCCCCAGCAGCAAGGGGGCGCAGGCGGATCCGGAGCGGCGGGAGAGCGCGGAGGCGGCGGTGGACGGCAGCAGGATGGTGGGTAGAGACACATGACATGGATCCAACCCGGACCGGTGCTGACTGCCCTCCTGTCCTGTTGCAGACGGTGCAGGAGTTCAACACGCTGGTGGCTCTGTACCGGGAGCAGGTCATCTCTGTCGGGGAGATCTCGGTGGACTGTCCGGCTCTGCGGGCTCAGATGCACCAGACCCGGTCCAAAGGATGCTGCATGGCCCGGGCCGCGCACCAGGACCTGGCCGTCATCTCTGGATCCGGGTAAACACGAACCGCAGCAGCTTGGATCAGTATGGATCAGCATGTTACTGATTTGTTACCGTTGCAGCAACACATTGTCCTGGACGATACATTGTTCCTGTAATTATTGCGATAAAGTATCAGATGTTGTTTTGAAATAATCTTCAAGACTAAATGAGAATCAGAGTGAAAATGATTTATTATCTGTCATTTTGTTTTTCCTTCTACATGCACAAGTCAAAATATAAGGAAAAAATACAGAATAAAACAAGATGAACAAAAATAAATAATTAAATTCCAGTGAAGGTAGAATAACTTTGTCCATAAAACCTTATTAAAAACAAAGCAGCAGAATATTTTATGTATCATCATCGAATAAAAGAAAACAAACAAAGTATTAGATTAGAAAATTATACCACAAACTGATAGAGTATGTAACAATTTCAGTTCCACAGTTTTTGGGTTTTTTCATCCCTTTTTCCCGGACGCATTAGTGAGTCTAAATCTGGATCTCCGTCTGTGAATCTCCTCATTCATCTTTCCTGCTGCAGGCCGGAGGACGGACAGATCCATCCTGAAATCTGCCGGCTCTTCATCCAGCTGCAGTGCTGCCTGGAGATGTTCATCACCGAGATGCTCAAGTCCATGTGCCTGCTGGGGGTTCTGCAGCTGCACAGGAGAGGTACCAACACGCCAACAGAAACCCGTTTTATTACTGATCTCCACCTCTACATGGTTTCATAACCAGACTCAGTTAGAAAACATAATAAACATTAGTTTAAATATAAAGTTATGTGAAAATTTTGGCATTTTAAAGACTAATTTAAAAAAAAAATAGTTTCCTTTAATAAAAAAACTTATAAACTTGAATTTTTGGTTAAAACATGTTTGTTTTTCATTCAGTGAAAATCAAACATTCAGAATTTTTACTCAAGTAAGAGCAGAAATATTTCACAATAAAATTACTCTAGTAGAAGTAAAAAGTACAGCGTAGTAAAAATACTCCTAAAAGTATATATATTTTTAAAAAGTTACTAAGTCAATGTAACTAGTTACTACTCAACTCTATTCAAAACGGTACATCATCCTAAACAGGATATGAATTTATGTGAAGCTAAGTGCGCTAAACATTTTCAAAATGAGCAAATATGCTAATACGCTAAAAGGAACAATTAGCTCTATTATTAGCATCGGAATTAAGCAAAATATTAGCAACTAAAATGTTCATCAAACATGGTTGAGATCTTTCTCTGACCACCAGATGGCAGCAGAGAGTTGATTGAATTATTAAGATATTTTTTCCAAGGAAATCTTTGTTTGGTCTGAATAAAACTGGAGATTTAAGTGAAACTCTGATCCTCCTGGAGGCAGTGAGCAGGTGTGGGTTGTTGTCACTCTATTCGTGGGTTTTCCTCCCCGCAGGAACCGAATCGGAACCCAGAGTCGACTTCCGGATGGACGAGAGCTCGGACGTTCCCATCCTGGAGGAACGCTCGTCGTCTCCCATCGATTACCCTCAGGAGACGTGGCTGGTGGGGACGGACATCGACAACATAGAGAGGTGCTGCTCTGTTCTTCTTCTGTTTTCTGTTCCGCCATGTGACTCAACCCGACGTGTTTCTGTTGGCAGAGACATGAAAGAGATGAGAAACTTACTCAGCAAACTCAGGGAGACGATGCCGCTGCCACTGAAAAATCAAGGTACATCCAATGTAGGATCAATGAAAATACTGCTTGGAATAACAAGTTATGATATCATGGATTTAATATATTTAGTTTCTGGACTCAGTGATCTTGATGAGGCGGACATTTTGATGGTGGAAATGTTTCTGTCCCAAAGACAAAACTCCTAAACTAACCAGTTATAGAACTCCTGACTTGACAAGCATTAGCTTTTATTAAATACCAGGTTGTTGTAACACTTTAGCATTAGCATTTGTTATGTTGCTGTAGTGCTTTAGCATTAGCTTTTACTAAGTACTATGCTAATGTAGCGCTTTGCCATTAGCTTCTGCTAAATACCGTGTTGCTAAAGCACTTTATATTAGCTCCCATTTGTTGTACTGCCTTAGCTTTAGTGAAACTACCATTGTGGGTTTGTACTGTAGGGCTAGCGCAGCTACCCTTTTAGCTAGCAGTGCCCTCCACTGCCTACTTCATCCTGTCAGACAGATTCAGTTCAGCTGATTGTCTGATTCTGCAGACCTGACAGTAATCGGACCTGAAGCTGTAAAAACCGAACCGAACCCCAACCCTAAAACCAGAAACATTTAGCTATGAGCTCAGATGAAGTGTTCTGCTCATCATGTGAATTCTGGATGTTCTGACCCGTTCCAGACGACAGCAGCTTGTTGAACCTGACTCCCCAACCGCTGGTCCGGCAGAGGAAGAGGCGCTTCCCCGGACTCTGCTGCGTGGTGTCGGGCTGACGGTCCACAGCAACCTTTACTCCAGCTCTCACTCACTTCATTTCTTCAAACTAAAATTGTAATCTTGGGTTTCCTCAAGAGCTCCAGAATGTTTAAACTTGGTGTTTTATTAGAAGCGGGTCTTTGAGACGTCAGATTTGTCGGGTTTCGGACCCTGAAGCGTGTAAATGTCCAGGCTATGCAGCTGCTTCGCTGTGCTTCTCTCACGGCTCCACATCGTCTCCAAGTCTCATTCGTCTTCTGATCTGTGTGACGTGACAAAGCAAGTCCTCCATGTTGCGCCGCGTTCATGTACAGAGAGAAGAGAGGAAAAGAAGAAAAGCTGCTTCTGAATCTTAATCATCTGCGTTTTTAAAGCATATTTTTATCGCTTCGATGTCGTCGGTGATAAACTTTACCTGTGTGACGGGAAAATCTGCTTTTTCTGCCTGAACCAGCCGGTGCAGAAACTGAAACATGCATGAAATGTCATAAAAGTGTTAAGAAGTATCTGACGCTAACGGTGCCTTGGAGGTGGAATCACATCGCTCACCCTAAACCACCGTGGAGAAGATCAGGATTTCACAGCCGTGAAAAGGAAGGAAAATAACATCTGTACAGTTAGCTTTGTAATTTGATAAACTCCAGTCCGTTTCACTAGAAATCTGGTGCATTAATGCATATGTGAATGCCAACTGGACTGGAGACCGCTCCAAAAGCAGGAAGTGGACTGCAGTGCAGGGCATTCTGGGTAAATGCAACCAAAACAAATATGCTAGGTAGTGCTAGCGGGAAGGATGACCCGAGAAATCCTCCAACTGCTAAAATCTGACGCTGATCCATTTTTAATTTAGATTTCACGGAGATGGGAGTTGCACTCAGTGTTTTCCTTCAGTGGTTTTTAGTGCAGCGCCCCCACAGGTGAGGAGGGGAACAGGTTGCAGAAACGGCTTGGAGATAACAGCAGCAGCTGAAAATGCAACAAATGTTGCAGTTTTGCTCCCAAATCGAACTGAGTTTACGGTTCGATCTGGTGTGAAAAGATCTGGCCTGCACGTCTTGACGGGTTCGTTCTTCTTCGCTTTTCATTTTCCTTCCTCTTAATCATGTCTGACCTCTGCTGTTCAGGTCAGTCACATAAAATCCTAATAAAAACAGCAGTTTGCAGTTGTAGTGTTCAAAGGACTTAAAGATCTCCAGCGCTCCTAGTCCATTGTCAGATCTCTAATATCTGGTCGAGTTTTAGCAAGTTGGATGTTTAAACTGGCGGCGCGTTCCTCACCATGTGGGCGGAGCTCTGGCCTGATGACATCATCTGTTTCTGCCAAATCTCTCGCCATATTTGTTCTGAGTCTAGTTGAAGTCGTATTGCAAACAGATGACTAGCGAACCGAAGCGCTCCGATTTATGGCACTGATGTTTTCTTCTTCTGTTTAATTTTCAAATTGGTGATTTTATTTCCTTCAGTCGTTTTTCCTTAAACAAAAAAATGAATGGGACATTAAGTGTGTTCAACAATATGGCACCAATTTAGCCATAAATTTAGTTTATTTTTTTTTTTATTTTATTTACAAAAATAAAAAAAAAATCAAAAAGTATTTTATAGTTTTTTCCCAAAAGAAAAAACATTTGTTTTTTGGGGGAACCGCAAAAAAAGTTTCAAATTGAAAAAAAATCTATGAAATTGAAAAGATTTCTGAAACTAGAAAATAAACCTCGAGCCTGAAATGTATTTTTGAACTTTTTTAGTTCTAAGACTTATTTTCAGTTTCAAATCTTTGTCTAATAGTTTAATTTTTTTCGTTTGAACAAACTTTATGGCCCCAATGTAGCTCCATACAGAAGAATGCTTTTATTGTTCCGTTTTCGCATTACTTTGATAAAGCACCACTTTTAAAATGAAAACAGAAATAATCTCCTGATTTTGCAACTGAATGTAACGTGACCTGTAAATGATTGTGTTTTGTTTTCTGTGTCGCTGTGCTGATGTTTTAACTAGGCCGTCTTGTTTTGGCATGTGTGTGACTCAGATTAGGCCTCTGTGTTGATGTCTCCTGCAGAGTAGAAGGAAAATGCTGAACTTGATGTACAGCTTAGGACATTTTATAACAAAATAAAGTTTTATATAAGAATTTAGATCATTTTGTTGTTTTTCTATCAGTTCAATGGATCATAGTCATCAGAAAGTAGCATTAGCACTTGCTAAATACTAAAATCACGAATTAAATTCAGAAATATTTTAAGTTGTAAACCAATATAAATGTTTCCTCAGAGCAGTTCTGAATAAGTAAAGTATAACTTTATATTTAAAGCATATTTAAAATTAGTTCAACCTACAAATGAAATTTCTGGCGCCATGTTTGATTCCTAACAGGAAGTGGTGGTTGTTTTGAAGCAATCTGATTGGCTGACAGGTTGTAGCTCTGTGCTTCACTGCCCCCTATTGGTTTGGCAGAATTAAAACAACAATCAGTGATGGATTTGTGAGTTTATGTGAAGGAAAAACTCCTGTGTATATTAGTTTTTACAGCAATGTCGCTTTGGTTTACATAAAACCAACATATCAGGAAACTTTAGATGTTTCTTGTTATTGGTTGCTACACAAACAGTATTTTAGTTTCATGTTGTGTTCAGTTTGAATAAAAATCTGGCCTGTTTTCCTTCCATCACCTGGTTTTGTTTTGCTGAAATGAACTGGGCTCAGATTTTCTTCATACCAAAACAAAGCATCGATTGTGCAAAGCTGCTGATTGTGAAAATGTTTGGAAAACTTAAGAAAGTCATAAATGAGCAGAAACATTCCCCGCAGTGAACATCTGGTTTGCATCGAGCAGCCTGGAAATTCCTGAGCTGCTTCGCTTCCCGGAACAACCAGAACCAGGAACCTGATTTGTTTTCAGACACCGATTGGTCAACATGAACTCATAAACAAGTGGATCCCAGAGGATCGCTGGGGTTTATAACCACGCAGACAGGAAGCTCAGCCTCAGATCAGCCTGCAGTTCTGCTTTTATTACCAACCGATTCAAATTTCTGCAGGAACCTGATTGAAATCCCTCCTGCAGACGACAGCAGTTCTTCTGGTGAGGTATGGTTTCATCTCTTTTTTAAAAATTTTATTCAGGCTGGAGCAAAACCTGCTGCAAAAAAATGTCTAGATATTTAATTCAGGAGGAAAATGCAATAAATTTACAGGAAATCTACAGATGCATTTAAAGCAATTTCTCAAAATGAAGAGAATCAGAGCCACTGAAACACAATCCGACTTCTGCAACAAAAATAAATAAATTCTGAAAAACAAAATCTGAATTTTCAGAAAAAAGTCAGAATTTTGTCAAAAAAGTTGAAAATTTTGGATTAGTTATTTTAGTTTCTCCTCTAGAAACTAAATGAGTCATACTGGGTTATTTTACTAAATAGTAAATAGTAAATTTTTGAAAAAACCTCAAAAACTGAAATTGTTACGTACTTATTTTCCTTCTGGGTGGAGACAATTTTCAGGTTGTATCCATCCCGCAGCATGATGCTGCCACTGCCGCTGCTGCTGCTCCTCGGCTTCATGTCCGGCAGCCTGGCCTGTCACTGTGACCGGTACCCCTGGACCCCCTGGTCCGCCTGCACCAGAACCTGCAACTACGGCACTCAGACCAGAAGCAGGTAAGAAAAAAACAGGAGTTGAACGTCACAAGGTTGTTGCGAAAGCAAACCCAGAGCTGAGCCTTTCCGTCCCTGATCTTCAGGAACGTTCAGTACGATGAGTATTACTGGAAGAACAGCTGCCAGCAGATGTGTGCCAGCAGTGACACCAGAGGTTGCAACCAGCAGGCCTGTCCGATCAGCTGCGTCCTGTCCGAGTTCAGCCAATGGTCCGACTGTTCGCCCTGCGCCAGGAAGCAGGCAGGAAACGTCACACCGACACACTGCTGCACCGACACACAGCTGCACCGACACACTGTTCCCTTTACATTTACATGACAAGCTACAGTATTTGAAAATAATTTATTAAACCCAGCTCAGGTTTCTGCTGTGCTCTGCTTCAGTTTCGGACCCGGTCTGTGGTGAGACCTTCCCAGTTCGGTGGGTCTGAATGCAGTGTGGAGCTGACAGAGGAAAGGACCTGCTTCCCCTCCACAGAGTGTCTCTTACCGCCTGTGGACTGCGGAGGCGACTTCAAGTGTGACAATGGTGACTTCACCTGGAATTATGAAGCTCCTGAACTTCAGCTGTGAGAAATAATTAATAACCTTTTATGCTGCAGGGCGCTGCATCAACTCAACGCTGACATGCAACAGACAGAACGACTGTGGAGATAACTCAGATGAGAGGGACTGCAGAGCCTTCACAGTCGTCTGTCCTCTGAAGAAGGATCCCGCCCCAGGGGTTGATCTGGCTGGAAACGGGTAAACTGTCTGATTCTCACCCCAAACTGCCCCTGAGGCATTTATAGAGGTGTGCTTTCATTATCAGTAGTGGGCTCTACTAAACGCACTAATAGCAAAACTAATGTTTCATTTAGCGCTTTAGCATTTTGCTAACCTTAAAGTCGTTTAGTGCACTGAGCTTTCCCTGGATAAATCTCTTCAGCTAAACTTTAAAGCTCTAATTCTCTTGGTTATTTTGGCGTTTCAGTCCTCCAAGTGTCTTCTGTGCTACTTTACAGAGCGATGACATGCCCAAAGCAGTGGAAAATTAAAAAGTTTCTGATATTTAGCAAAGTATTTCCTCCTTCTGGTTCTGGCTTTGCGTCTAGTTTTGATTTTCTGGCGGCGGAGCCGAGGGGAGGAGTTCTGGACAACATGTTTATGGGAGGAAGCTGCATCGTCAGGCGGCCGCCAAGCACTTTACTCTACCATCGCGTGCCATACAACTTTAAGACCTTTGACATTAAGGTAGCCATTGATCATCTGCCAAACCAAACAAGTGATGCTTTATGGAAATGTTCTTCTCCATTGCTTCTCTTTTTAATTATTTCCTAACTGAGTTGTGGATGTTTAGGTTGGGGTGTTGGAAGACTTCAGCACCGACCCGCAGCCGGTGGTTTCTGAGCCGGTTGTGATAAAGACATCGGGTCAGAGTGAACAAAACACGAGAGATCAAGACAACTTTCACTTTTTGTTCTTTTATGGGCACAGTTCTTCCAGCTCCAGTCTGACCGCGAGTAAGGAAGCATTTGAGGCTTCAAAGAAAAAGGTGATTTAAATGGTAGATCGACCCACTGCTAACACAAGAGCAAAATGTCTCACTCAATGTTTTATAAAGCACTAAAATCAGCCTCTATCCCACCATTTTCTAGGACTCCAAGTTTTTCCGAGTGCAGCAACTTCTACCGATTTCAAACTTTGCAGTGAAGGATCCACAGGATCTTGTGCTTTCGCTGCCATTCCTCAAGTTCCTTCACACTCTGCCACTCGATTACAACTACGCCCTCTACAGGGAAATCTTCAAGCACTTTGGCACGCACTACTACAGCGCTGGAAAACTGGGAGGCCACTATGATGTGCTCTACCAGTACAGCCGGGAGGAGATGAAAAGCTCAGGTTAAACATCACACCCAGCATTTAGAATAGAACCACAGCATAAACCAGAGGAACGTCTCCAACGTGGAAATGATCGGATAAGTTCACCTTGTGTCCACCCGGGTTATTATCTAGATCCAGAAGACAAAGGTTGATCTCCTCCCTTTGTCTTCTAGAGATTTGTTAACAGAGGTCAAAATGGCTGCTCAGGAAAACCTAGGAAATACTTCTAGCTCACTCTGGAAGGGGCGTTTTTTCAGGCCACAAGGGAAATATCTTCACAATCATCTGCCAATAAAGGCCATGGACGGTACCAATAGAACCTCACCATCATCATCCTCTCCAAGAGAGAAGGTCAGACATCTCTCTGCCCAGCAGAACCGTCCTGCTCATTCTGATGGACCCCAAGCCCTTCCTGTAGCCCCTGTGGGTCTGTCCCGGGTCTCCTCTTAGAGGGACACGTCCCAGAGACATCACAATCAGATTCCTCACCCCATCAACTGCCCTGTCACAAAGATGGAAGCTCATTCCCCATATCTATAGCCAGGATCTCATTCTAATGGTCCGAGTCTTTGTCTGAAAGTCTTGGATGAGAGTCACCGTGTACACAGATCAGTAAATCGAGTGTTTCACTTTTCAGTCCAACACATTGGGATTCCCCCGGAGGAGATGACCCGAGTGACTGAGGACTGGGACGTTTGGGCCCTACTGTATCTGTTGCTTTGGAAACCAATGGATGGATGTTGTACCCAAGGCTTTCTTAAAAGCCTTGGCTTAAGATTTCATATTAGTCATCAAAGTTCCTGTATCCTTTAACAAGAAGAGACAGACACTGCCTCATGTGACCTCGCTGGATAACATCTTTCCAATGAACCAACAGAATTAAGTGGATTCAAACTCAGCTTTCATCTGTACCGTTTGTGTGGCAGGTGAAACAGAAGAGACCGTCAATGGTTGCCTGAACCGAGATGTCTCCTGGACTGTAATCCTCTACTCTGAATCCAGCAGCGTACAGAGATGCACCAACAACCGCATGACTGAGAAATACCAAGGTCACTTCTGAAGTGTAGCAGAGGAAGACTTTCTCTATTTCTATGCTTTGGTTTGTGTCTTTGCTAATTTTCTCCTCTTTTCTCTTGTCCAGGCTCTTTCATCCAGGCCTCTGAGAAATCCTTCTCCCTGGTGAAAGGTGGTAGAGCCAGGGAAGCTGGAGCTCTGGCCTGGGAAAGGCAAGGTGCTGCTCCGGACAAGACATCCTACAAGAACTGGGCCAAGTCTGTGATTGACAGCCCGGTGTTGGTGGACTACAAGGTCAGCATAGAAACATCCCAGTCATCATTGATGCTTATGGGTTCAGTGATGAACACTGAGCTGTCATCTGCTTAGTAGAGAAGATAATAGCCAACAAAGGGTTTGTTGTACTCGAGGTTGGTAGCCCAATTCCCAAAAAAGTCATTCTGAAGGTAGTTTGCCTATTTTCACTGGGTACTCCAGCTCTTGCATCCACATTGATATGGTCTATTTACTTTTAGCTTTGCAACAAATCACTCATAGCTGGTCATCTCTGTATCTGCTAGCTTAACATTTTCACAAACGTTTCCACCCAATTCACCAAACTGACATCCCTCTGCCTTCGCTCAGTAACGATATTAAAGACTCCATGCGTGTTTGTTCAGTTGCGTCCAATCATAGATCTAGTTCGGGGAATTCCCTGTGCTGTCACCAAGAGGCGACACCTGAGGAAGGCTCTGCTGCAGTACCTGGAGGAGTTTGATACCTGTAAGTGCGCCCGTGTCCCAACAACGCCAAGCCAGTTCTGTCTGGGACCCAGTGCAAGTGTGTTTGCCAGACAGGAACTTTCGGTACCAACTGTGAGATACGGGCGCCTGACTACACTTCAGGTACCCAACATTTTGAGTACCAAGCTCATTCAGTTAGATCCTGTGTGTTTCATTGTTATTCTAAATATTGGCTACTGTTCGATAGGCCTGTTAGCTTGAAATGCTAAAAAGGAACAAAAATGTGGTCTTGTTTCTACTGGAGCATTGCTTGTTTTCCACAGAGGCAGTGGATGGTTACTGGAGCTGCTGGGGGCCGTGGAGCAGCTGCAGCGCCTCCATGAGGAGACACCGAACCAGGAAGTGTGACAACCCTGCTCCCCTCGGAGGCGGCCAATCCTGCAGCGGTCCAAACAAACAAGAGGAACCGTGTCCTCTGTCTCTGTTTGAAAAGTAGGACTCAAGTGAAATGAGCCATTTCAACCAGCATGTTTGGGTTTTATAGAGTTGCTTGTTGTTTGGGTTTCCTGTGCAGAAAAGAGTCATGTGACAACGATGATGAGTTCACAGTGGGATGGAGGGATGAGCTGCCGCCAGGGGTGCAGGGATGTTTGAGGCCGCAGAGACCAAACCACAGCTTCCTCAGGGTAGAAGCAACTTCAATGGGCAATTTAACATGTTGTAAAAGCCAATAGGCTTTTACATGTTAAAGCCATTCTAGGCAGAAAAATAAATAAATCTGAAAATTTGAGGTTAATCTTCTAAATGTACTAGAAAAAAGTTAGGAAATTTCTGAGTTTAAAACTTTTTTTGGCTTTGTTCTTGTAGAAATCTAAGCAGTATTACAGCTTTGGTGAGGATGAGGAGTTCCAGTGCTTCACTGGATTTGAACTGGAAGGATTCCAGTTCATTAACTGTCAACCAGATGGAACCTGGAGTCAACCAAGGAAGATGCATCAGTAAGTTTGTTTTTATACCACAATGTTAGGGAAAAAGTCAATGTAGAGAAATCAGACCGTCACAAACTTTTACTGCTAAATCCAGACATTATTTAGCAGTAACGATCCAAAGATCATAAATGATCAAATCCATTGGAAGTCTTTGAGATGTTTCTCCACAGGAAGTTCCTGAAACCTTCTTGTCTTTAGGGAGGCTCTGCGTTGCTCCAGAGTTCCCAGACAACATGGAGCTGTTTCCCTCCAAAGCCACGTTCAGGTGGGCGAATTGATTGGATTCAACTGCAAGGAGTCGGGCCTGATGCCGATGCCAAGAGGCCTCTACAGGTGCAGCAGCAAACTGACCTGGGAGCCTCCGCTGCCTGCAGACCTCCGCTGCACAGATGGTGGGTTGGAAACTCTGAAGAGCCTCTTGAAATTTGACAAACTTCTGTAATAAAGACGTCTTGTTTGCTGGCTGTAAAGCCATTCGTGAAATGAATTTCTCTTGTTGTGTGCTTAGAGGAGCCATTTGTTCCTGATGGTCAGTGTGGTCCAGGACAGAAGCGACAGAGATCTGGCTGTGTCTGCATTGAACGGGAAAGCTGTCTGTAGGGCATTTTCACATCTTAACCTGCTGCGTTCTCATCATTTTAAGGCCTCTTGGGCTCATTGTTTTACCGTTTTCAGTTAAATTCAGTGTTTGACACTGCTGACTAAAAACGTAGCTAGGCTAATCCTGAAGCATGTTAGCATGTTAGCGTAAGTGTGTCCACCACTGGATAAATCTGCTAAGTATTCATAAGTTGATAAACAGCCTTGCTGGAAGGAGAATGAAGTTTCTTCAGTTCACAGTCGGCGAGTCTCTGCGTCCTGAACGTAAACCTGGATGTCGCCGTGTCGATGTCGCTCTGCTCCTTCCACGCCGGCCGTTGCCACGGCGACCCACTCTTCTTCATCAGTGACGGCGTGTGCGACTCGGTCGAGCCAACCAAACTGGAGTGGGCCAGGTTCAGGGCCAAGATGTCGCCCAGGAGTTCGTTGCACGTCCCGTGCGACATGGACACCTGCTACGACTGGGAGACCTGCTCCGGTGAGTTCGTGTGGCGACTCGTGTACTGGGAAGTCTGGGAAGTCTGGGAAGTGAGCAAACATCATGTCTGATGCTTATTTATGGGTTCCAGCGTCTAAGAAGTGCCAGTGCAAAGCTGCTCTGGACTGCCCCAGAACCTCAGACCAGATGTTCTGCGTGAAGCTGAAGCCGATGCAGATGACCCGAAGCATGAGTCTTTGCACTTTGGCGGCTATCACCTGCAGCGGCAGGGAGCATGACATTCTGAACGAGGGCGTTTGTCAGAGCAGATGATGGAGTGAACCTCCCTGCAGCTACAATGGTGATTAGAAATGGAATAGCAGCTTTTTGAAGCTAGCTAATGCTAACCATGAATGGTCCAATTGTCTGTATGTTATGGATCCAGTCAGTGGATGGATGTTATCCTGGCTGGCATTTAAAGTTCTATTTTACTTTGTAATGCAATAAAACTTTATATTTAACACAATGTGGACATTTGGTTTTTTGACAAAGTGGATTCACACCAGTTTCTAGAAACTCTGGTTCCTTTGTGCAGGTGTGAATGCTAGTCGAACTCTGGTTTACCTGCAAACTGAGGTCTGGGTCTGTGTAAAGTTCAACTTCCCTAACATGAATGCCAAGCAGACCAGCAGGAAGTGGACTCCAGCGCAGGGAATTCTGGGTAAATACAAACAAAACAACCACGTTAGCCTAGCGCTAGCTGGAGAAATGACTCCTGGTTTTTAGCCAAAGCCAAAAAAAAAAAAATCCCACACAAAAACTTTATCACTCTCCATATTTGTTTACATTTTGTCTCATTTAGCGATGTTTGTGAGGTTTATATCAAAATTGTGACTTCCTGCTGAGCTTCTATGTTGTTCTTTATCACATCAACAGGTTTCCATAATCTTTGAACCATAATTGTAAAATATAAGTTGAAATGACTAATTGAAATGTTATTTGCATTGTTCATTTTTCTGATTGGTTTCCAGTCAAGTTTATCTAGCTATTTCATGCTAGCCTTGCTAAGCTAGCTCTGGCATGAGCTAGCATAGTTTAAATGGACCATAGAAACCATTCTGTTGCTGTTAACGGTAATAAACTGGATGAATGAATATAAAATAAATCAAGGGAATTGTTGATGACAAAAGCTTTATTCATTTTACAACAAAAAACAATCCAGCCATCCAACACGTTTGGACGGTTGTACAAAAACAAAAACATTATCAATTTATTTGGAACCTTCTGTCTATTTACATTCAGCTGCTACCACGATAAGATATTTACAGACTTAAATGAAGAAAAGTGTCGTTTACGGCGGACATGGCTCCAGACTGATCAGACGGATCGTTCGCCCGCGCATCTCCTGGATCCCGCCTCGCCTCCGTCATGTTCGCAGCGCCGCCATCATCACCGGAAGAGGCGCACAGGGGGGCGGAGCCTGCAGGGCACGCGACGGACTCAGTGCATTTCCGCTGGGATTCTACGATTGAAAAGGAAATCATAGTCAACACATTTGGATGGAAAATAATAAAGAAAAACTCTTGAGGTGTTTTTATTGATCAGGACGTTCAGTTTCACCTCGGCACGTCGTCTGGTTTGCAGTCGCTGCAGGAAGTGAACGTTTCCTCTTCCGGTTTGCTGCAGTCCTTATCGGCCGCCAGCGTAAAGCTGCGCCCCACACAGCGCAGCGCCCCCAGCTGGCAGACGCCCAACCAGAGACTCCTGGGCCCGACCCGGGAGCAGAACTCCACCGACGACCTGAAGCGAGAACATGTCAGAACCAAACGGCTGACTGGGTTTGGGTTTGGTTTTTGTTCTGGAGGATGAGACTAACTGGCACTCAGATGGCATTTTACAGACACAGCCGGTTTTCCTGATCTTCTCCCAGGGTTTACAGTTCAGACCAGCAGGTGGCGCCGGAGAGGTGAGGACTGCGGAGGAACAGGAAGGCAAATTTAATGAGAATGACTGAATCTAATGGGATTTATTCTCATTTATATGATAGACCAACACTAAGTGCAACACACAGCTTATAGCTATATTTATTATATTAAAAGAAGGTTTAAATTTCTGCCAAAAACTCTCATATGTTACTATTTATCTATAAAATTTTCATTTGGCCCATAATAGACAAAACCTTTAGAATTTGAATCACTTTGTGTCCAAATAAACCAGCTTTAAATTCATCTGTTTTAAAGCTAAACTGCTTCTGAAGATTCACCTGTTTGACACTGAACATCATCAGGAGACGGCGACCACTGCAGACTGGAGCTGCACCTGACCTCTGACCCCTGACCAACCAGCTGACACGACAGGGACACGGTGTCTCCGATCTGGTAGACATTTTTATTGGGCGTGACTTCAACTAGACCGCTGATTTCAGGAAACCCACACGTGGAACCTGGAAGAAATTTATTTATTTCTACTTTTACATCACATTTAGTGATTCCTGAGAAGTGGGACGAAATGGGTTTAAATTTTTCCAAAAAATTTTATTACTTCTCAAGCTTATGTATTCAAATATGACAAATAATATGTTGGAAATGTAGCCATAATATATTATCTTAGTATTCCTTTAATTGATTTAAATTACTACAATGTATTGAGTTCTGCTCCAGGACAAGCGATTTTACACCATCCACCTTCTACAGTGTTTAAAATAAAAAATATTCAGCAAACACCAGGAAAACACATGGTCAGATTACTGATAATTTGTGTGTATTTTATTAAAATTTGTGCTTTATCCATATGACCTGTTGTGTCCATCTTCTCAAGAATCACTGATTTATAAATAAATATGAAAAAATAAAATGTAATAAGTGTTGAAACTGTAATAACTAAAATATTCACAATAAGCATGGAACAAATCCTGAACATTTCTAAAAAATTTCCTCATTTTCATCTACTTGACAATGAAAGCTTCACTAATAAACTTTATGGCGTTTAAAGTTTCTTTAGTTTAATACTTACTTTTACAAACCATTGCTCCTGAGCTCCATTGTTGGTTTTCACCACATGTGGCTGCAGCGTTTCCAACCAGATAAAAATCCTCAATGCAGGAATACTGCACTCTGGTTCCCACTGGGTAAAAGTCCTTAAGATCCTATTTAAACAAGAAGAATTCAGAAACTATCAGAGTATGAACAAATGATTTTTAATAAGACCTTCATGTTACCAGAAAAGTGTTGCAACTATTCCCTGTTGACAGTGGTGTTCCTCAAGGCCCCTTACTCAGCCCCTTACTCTTCTAATTAGTCATGGTTGATTTTAAAAAGCTTGATATCACAATTTATCGTCCTGATGACCATATTTCACATCAATTTAAATCAATCTAATTGTCTGGTCAGATTTGTTGTTCATGCCCTGAAATGACCAAAAATATAAAAAAAAATATCTACAATTCTCTTTATATTCATTAATTTTGTAAGTCCAATAGTTTTTTTTCTATGGTACAAAAATAAAATCTTTGTCTTATCAAATAAGAATTTACAACAGAGTATTAAAGCCATGCTATGAAAAAAAACAATTAAAATGTAATTATGAAAATAAAATCTAAATAATACAAGAATAAAGTCATGTGACTTTGACTTTACTCTTGTAATAATCATAAGATCAAAACAGGACTTCAGGTTAAAAATTCACCTCAACGAATCCGTTCTTCAGGACTGGAGGAGGTCCACACATTTTCGGTGGCGTTATAGAAAGCCCAAAGCATTGAGGCTCCATCGTCCTGAGGGCAAAAAGGAATGAAAATCCAATAATGACTGGTAGCACAATTCAAAGCTATTAAAGTTTAATCATAACCAGAAAACATACTGTAAATATTGTATATCTGGCTCTTCACAGGGTTTTTGTTCGCTTTGCTCCCCGATGCAGTTCCGGCCCCCTCCTCTAGGGGCAGGGTTGTTGCAGCTTCTGGTTCTTGACCTTTGACCTCTAGACAGGATCCCCAGGAGGACCAGCAGCTCCAGCTGCCATGGATCACTCCTGGGAAACAGACCCAGTGATCACGTTCATTTCCTGTTCTCCACTGGAACTTTGTTAAACTTTACATTTGAGCATAAAAACATGAGCTTTTTTTTTTTTTTCCATTTTGGTGCTCAGAAATTTCCTTTGTCATTTTTTATTTTTTAATTTTCTCTGACTAATCTAAAACTTTCCCGTTTTTGTAGCATATTTATAACTTTTTGAACACAGAAATTTCCCAATTTTTACAGAAAATGTTTTGACCTAAGCTACAAGCTTGTTTTCTCTAGATTTTTTTTCCAGATCAATATAAAAATGTATCTTTTTTCTAGAATTTTATTGACTTTGGCAGCTCAAAAACTTCTTTGGTTTTTCTCTAGAAAATTTCTGACAATGATTAAAAAATTTTTTTTGTTTTTTTGGCAGAAACTTATTCTCCTTATGACCTAATTTTGATAAACGATAATCTGATTGGCCGCTGTGCTTGGAGCGACCAATCAGATGTCGAGGTTAGCCGAAACCCCGCCTCCCGGGCTCCTCATTGGCCGCGCCGCTGCCTGTTGTTTACCGGGCTGTTCCCCGGTCGGCTCCCTTCTCGCAGGCCGGGCCTGATGTTCCGGGTCTGCAGACGCAGCGGCACTCGGTGCCGGTCAGCAGCGGCTGGCCGTTATTCTGGCACGGCCTGCAGCGGCAGGGATGCTCCTCGGACAGGAACTCCTCCATCGCCCGCCTCAGGTGAAGCTTTTTCAGCCCGGCGCAGTCCACCTCCTTCACCAGCTCATACAGAGGGCGAAGCTGCAAGAGATTAGCTCACCGTGTTGATAATCAATGGGAATTAATACCGGTTGCTATTATTTAGGGGAGAAATCGGATCATTTTGTTGGTGGGCTGGTAACATCCTAAGTTAGCGCTAGCGAGCTAGGATTAGCACATGCTAATTAAACTTGCTAGCCTGAACAATGTTGTTATTTTTGTTCATTTCTTAACTATGTTTTCTGGTTATCAACAATAAAATTTTAAGAGCCGATGAACACTAAAATGTATTTGTTTAAATCTGTTGTGATTCATAAAGCTTTATGCTGAAACGAAAGTTAAGACAAACGTGCTAGCATAAATTGTGTGTTAGCATAGCATCTGACTTTTTGTTGCTACGTCGTGGCTTTTTGTTATTTTATTGGTGCTTTTGGGTTTTGTTGACTCTTCTGGGCCACCGTATCAAACAAAATATTTATACATTTCCTTTGGGGTGATAAACAGTGAAGGGATGGTTCAGCAAAACAACATTTCCTGAATGTGGTCTAAAACTGTACTAATCCTATTTCCTGGCAGATTATTGAATAATCCTAGCGCTACAGTACTCCATATTTAATATTTTTAATACATGCGGGCTTGTGTCTTTTTACCTTCTGGTTTATGACATTAGGGAAATCTTTGACAGATGAGGCCCAGTTACTGTAGATTTCTCCGTTGGCTTCGGGTTTCTGTAGATCCAGAACAGATAGAGCGCCTATGAACTGCGGATCTCCCCCAATCACGTTCACCTTAATGGGCATCTTGTTTGAATGGCTTCCTGCAGATAGTGGGAATAATTCAGCTCAGACAGAACTGTGGATGAAATATTTGGGTTTGTGTGACTTTAACTCACCAGCTTTGGATTCCAGATGTTTCTGCAATGTTTCGCAGGTGATTTTGGTTTTCTTGAAGAACAGGAAGCGCTTCACTTTTCTCCAACATCTTTGATATTCAATGTCTGTCACACCTTTAAAAAAAAGGACAGAAATATGATGTACATTTCATCAATACTCTTTGTTGAGTGGGATATTTTACCCACTGTGAGTAACTGCAATGAAAGAAGAACAAACTTTTTCTAACCAAAAAAATTCATCATAGACGCACACCTGCAGTTTTTGTTAACATTTAATAAATTTTATACTGAAATAAACTGATTTGCAAAAATATTTCTTTTGTCTAATTTTGTAGTTATTTATTAGTTATTTTCATTTTGGTTACTAGAATATCAAAACATAACTTTCTATTTTTGTCCATCTGATTATGCAAATTTCAAATATTAAATGAGAAGTTTTGATCAGTAACCAGTACATTCGTAGGCTTTTTACTGAATACTATTTCATTATTCGGTAAAAAGGCTAATACCATATGTCAAAGTATTTGGGTAAAATACCAAAGTATATTTAGTGTCCTATCAAAGTATTTTACCAAAGTTTGGTAAAATACTTAAGATATCAAAGTATTTTGCCAAAAATACTTTGGTATTTGGTAGTATCCTTGAATACTTGAATAAAAATATGTTGATTGGACTTTTGTCTCCTGGAACGAGACAATACATTGATGGTTGGTTTGAAAGTCTGTCTTTAGTGATAGCCTTTTCAAATATATTATGGTCTATGATTAAGCCACAGTCAAATCATTGTTGTGATTTATTGGACTGTACCACTGATTGGTGACCTTAATCCCTTTGGAGTGTTTGAGTTTTGAACAGTGGGTTAAAACGCCCTGGCATTGTCCATGTTCTCCTTTTAGATTTGTTATCCTGTAGCAATATTCACTCATTACATCCTTACTGTGGGATGTGTGGGCCTGAAAGTCAAACTCCAACAAGCCTTGGTATTCGCCACCAAGTGACCCCTCAGACATGTAGTGTGTGCCGTAGGTCTGTAGCAGTTGGCGGTAGGCGGAGTAGTCGTAGGTCAGGGGCAGCGAAGACAAGGCCTTCCAGAAATCTGCAGAGAGAGTCAGATACTGGGGTGCAGAGTTCTGAAACTGGGCCAACTCCACTCTGTTCTTCAGGATTAGAAGTCGGTAAGCCTGAAACACACCAGGAAACATCGGGAAGGGATTCTGTAGGACACACAAACCCAAAGATTCAAGGGTTCACCATGCATCAGGTATGGCCATCAGTCACCTTATTGTCTGTGACTTCTTTGTGGAACGTCCGACGGTCATGTCCGACCCAGGCGTTGGACTGGATGTGCTGAGCGTAGGACCAGGCGCTCTCATAGGACTCGTCACTTTCCTCGTTGTCTACATGGACCTGCAACACAAACGGATATTCTCAACTCCATTAACGATGTTTTGATAGTCCAGCAGACGAAGATTGATTAGGAACCAAAACTCCAACATTTGTTACATTTTCGGTTCGCCGTTCATATTCACATACGGACCTCACCGGAGTTCACTTCAACCAAACCGAGACAGAGTTGACCCTTTTGGTTCGATTACATATTCTCATCTCCCCAAACCAACTGGATTTTCTCGGCACACAGATTGGATGTAACCTGTTGGCTGTGCTGTTTCCAGTTTGGACCAGATCAAGCTGTTCAACTCCCACCAGTTTTTTCAGTTACTCACCTCAAAGTTGAACCTGAGGATGTTCTGTGGCAGAGCCTGTACATCACTTTGTGGCTCCCGCTGAAAACCTTCCGGCACTGTCCTCCGAAACTCAACGTGTTGATCACACCGGCTTTCAGCTTCCCCGTCAGAACGTCGAATCTGAGAAAGAAATGCTTTCAGTGACCTAACCTGTGGCCACATTATTCAGAAACATCGAGGTTCCCACCCTTTGCCTGTGAGGTCGGCGTTCGGTGGCGTTTTCATAAGATCACATGAGTATTGGCTGTTGTCTTGGCAGCTTCGCTCGTCCAGACCGTCCTCACAGTCCTGGTCTCCGTTGCAAACCAGAGATTGGCTGATACACTGGCCTGCATCAGAACACCAACTGCACATTATTCTCTAGGCTTATTTCATTGTTTCTTTTTTTGTTTTAGCAAATTCTTAGTTTTTTTCCACTTTTTATCAGCTAAATATTGTTTAGTTTTGATTACTTACGGTTTTAATTTAATCCTTAAAAAAATGTATTTTCAGTTACAGTTTTTGTTATTTTGTTGGTTTTAGTTACTATAAAAATTTGGTCGATACGTTAGGTTATTGACTTTGGATCTTGGCGTACCAGAGGCGCAGCGGAACCTGCTGCCACACCCTGTTTCCAGGGGACACGTCTTCTGTGGGACGCATGTCTGCGTTTCTGCGGCTCCTCCTGAACATGGCGCCCCTCCAAACTGAGCGAACACCTCCACACGACGCGTCCGCACCTGGAAAACAGAGGAAAGATGTTAAATACAGAGAATTGAAACTAAAGGAGACATATTTTACTTACTGAAGAGGTTTCTGAAAACTTAAAGTTTAAAGTTTGGACTGAATTCGTTAATTTAAGATTATACCAGTTTAATTAGACTTTTTAAAAATTATGACAGGAAAAAATGTGTGTATATCACAAAGTATTCAATACTCAGACTGACAGCATCTATCCAAGCTTTGACGGACCCACATTGACTTTTAATGAAAACATTGTTATATAGTTTTCAATAAATCTTATTTTTATTTCTCACAATTAACAAAAAAACTTGTATCAATTTCAGTGGATACATTTAAAAATTCACAAAGAGGACTTCTTCTTTTATTGATAATGAAAGTCATAATAATTGACACTCCTCTTTCCAATCAAAGACTATTTTACTCATTTAATGAAAGTATTGTAACTTAGTTATTATTAGTATTTTTCTTTAATCTTTTCTCTCTCTTACTTTTGAATTGATTATTTTTCCCGTGTGATGAAAGTGTGGTCGCCCTGTTGACTGATACATGTTCATTACTTTATTTTATTCTTGG